>NW_003101682.1:7641457-7702140 GCF_000003855.2 Blastomyces gilchristii SLH14081
TAGTACTTGATTCTCTATTAAGAACTTTATTGAAAGATGTTTTTAATTATAGTATTTTATCTGCTACTTCTGAGTATAATGAATACTTTTTACTATCTTCTTATAAATTTTGTTTAAAAGTTTCAATCTAGTTTTTACTTCTGATACTGAGAAATACTCTATTCTCTGTATCTGTTTAATATTCTGACTGTCTATTCTCTTCTTTGAAATATTATCCATGATGTCACTGAGTAATGAAGAATTATATTCATAATAAATATAAAAAGAAGATACTTTTAAGATTATATTCTTTTCATTATTATACATAAATTCAGTGATTAGAAGATGTTTAAGTTAATTATTCTGATCATATAAACAGAATACTTAAAGATGTTATTCTAATGTCTGATTCTGACATTCAGTCTGATCATCTGTCTGTGAATAAAATACAGTACTGAGAACATATTTTATTATAAGATGATAGTAAAAAGCTGATCAGTATTTACTGATGAAGAGAAATTCTCAATCTGTTATCAATGATTTCAGAGCACTGTGATCATGAATAATAATATCTAAAAACAGGTCAGTCAATTCAGGAGCTTTAATCTTTTTATAAGTAGAGATATATTTAGTCATCTTTATAAAGCAGTCAACAATAATTAAAATTAAGTCATATTCTTTAACTCTTATTGACTTCAGCAGATCAACTATGAAATTCATTGATAGATTCTGTTATAAGTAGACTGACCATGTGACCGTGTCTGAGACCAGGACCGGAATATTTGATGATTTCATTATCAATTCAACTGATTCTATTACACAGTTTTAACATTAGATAGTAGTCTCATACTGTCTCAGTGAGACTTACTGTCTACTCTTATCATATTTTTCAAATGAGATCATGATTTCCACTTCTCAATTTAAATTATTTTTATTCCTTTAAATAACTTTAAATCTCATTTAAGTGTTATCAAAAAGTGTTACTTTTTAAAAAATTAAAAATAGTCTAAAAAAAACCATAAAATGTCTAAAAATAGTAACTTGATGCCAAGAATAGAACTAAATGAAATCAAATGAGACTACTTTCTTAATTTTTCTAAGTCATGATCTTATTTTGAGATCTGATATATAGTCACTTTGCATGTTTTTTTAATGATTAGTCCCAGCGGGATTCATGTCAAGAAATGTATGAGATCAGATCAAATGAAATCAAACATGAAATTCATAATCTCAGTAATCAGTCTAGTCATAAGCTCTTTGAAATAGATAGTGATGCTAACTTGCTGTATTACTTATACTGTGAAATCTTTATTCTTTAATAGATATTGTAAGTCTCAATATACTCTTTAACATCTGTCTAAAGTTTGTCATAAATATATTTATATTTTAGAAGCTCTTCAGTCTTCTTTAATCTGAAGTGTTCAGTATGAGAATTATTATAATGAATTGTCAATAACTTCTAACACACTGCTTTGCTATAAGAGATGAAGACTGAATTATTTAGCAGTAGAAGTTCACATTCTTCTAGTTATCAGTGACTTGATTTCTTAGTGATATCATCTCACTCAGAGTCTGTCTCTTTCAAGTATAAACTGAACTCTTTCTTCTTCAACTTCTGAATTCAAGCTGCAGTAGAGATATTCCTCTGCTATACTTTATTAATAAATTCTAAAAGTAGTCAGATTGAAAGATTGTGAACTATTTTATTCTTTATCAATTCAATGATAGTAAGATATAACATGAGAAACTCATAATCTTCAGTGTTAGTTCTCTGCAGAGACTCAGATTTTCTTTCATCTTCTATACTAAGTTACACAGCTGTCTTATCAGCACTGTTTCTGAGCTTTAGAGAATCTTAATTCTCTACAGTCAGCTTCTTCTGCAGTGATAATTCAGATTCTTTTATAGAATTCTTCTTCTCATCAATGATATTATAATCAGACTGTTTAAACAGTATATCAACAGAGTTAAGTCAATCTAAACAGTATCAGATATAAAAATTGTACTCTGAAAGCAGCTTCACTCATCTGACTTGATGTCTCATCAAGCTTTTTGTTATCAAGAAGTAATGTAGATTTGTATAATTAGTGAAATTTTACACTGAGTATTTACTATTCTGAAGATAATATTATCAGATCTTAAAGAATTCAATAATTACTAACATCTTTTAATCATGAGTATTATATCTTTTCTGCATGAGTAATAACTTCTTGAAGAAGAAGATCACTGATCTTTATTTACAGTGTCTTATAGACTCTGTGAAAAAATCTTCTCTCACAGACATTTCATTGTCTGTATCTCTGAGATTTATTATCTCTTAATTCTTTCAATGTTGAAAGGCCTTCAGTCTCAACTGTGAAAAGATTTCACAGATCTTATTTCTGAATACATCAGTCTTACACTGACTGAGTAGATTGAAGTTAAAGTTATTCAGTATTATAATATCTATAAAAGATTGTTTCAATTCTGCAAATACTCATACAGTGTTTTAAGTGAGAGTAAAGAATTTCATTTTTCTGTCTTTAACACTTCTCTTTAATAGATCTGTAAGAGGAGCAGTAATCTATGAATATGCATAGATGAATTATCTATAGAAATTCACAAATTTTAGAAACATCTGCATCTCACAGTATGTCTGCAGTATTAGCCAGTTCTCAATGACAGAGACCTGACTTCTGTTCATTAAAATGTCATTAATCTCAATAATATAATCTAAGAAATCAATTTTCTGCATGTAGAATAAGCATTTTGCAGTGTTTATATAGAGCTAATACTGTCTTAAGCAACTCAACACTTCTCAAATATGAGTATTATATTCTTCCTTCATTTTTGAGAATTATTATTTATTATTATTCTTTAATTATAGATGTATACAGTCATAGACTATGATATTTACCTGAGAACTAAAAGTTCTCAGAGTTGTTCTAATATCTATAGAGTTAACTATTATACATTTGCCAATTTCTGTAAGAAATCCCGCTCCTCGCGGATTCTTTACCTCTATTCCTATCTCTCATGTAATCAATAGGGTTAGCGGCCCTTGACTACACACAACTATATAGACTGGAGTTCACAAATACTATTCACAACTCAGCTTGAATACTATTATACATTTAATCTCTACATTTTATCTTTCTACTGTGAATACTTTTAGTAGTTAACAGTACATATCATGTCAAGCTGCAAACACCTGAATAATTATCTGTAAGCACTTATTCTTACATTTCAAGCTCAGTTAGTCAGCAACTATCTGTTATGACTGAAAGAACTAGAAACTTGTATACTTCAATCTCTGCAAACTCTACTGCAGACACTCAGAAGCAGTCACTTAAATCATGAATAATCTCTGTGAAAGAAGTCTCAGAGAACTTATTAATCACTCACAGAACATTATTCTCTATATCTGTGACAGAGAAATTCTTCAAACTCATAAATAAATCAATCTTAGTGAAGAACATTCTTAAGCATCTCTTACAGAATTAAGCTATTTTTCTATAAGAAATGCTTACTGTCTGTAAACACTCTTGAACTGAGTTTCTAGATATAATCTTCAGAGATATCTACAAATTGAAAAGACACTTTCTTAAGCTGTGATCACTTAAGACTACTTATCAAATCACAATCTATAAAAGCTTTTATGAGTTTGTATTTAAAATTGACTTACAAGCTCAGCTGTGTAATATAGAAGATAAAGAAGCTGTCATTTATATAATAACAGATCTCTACTATACTGAAGTTAAGAACTGACTGAATCATCTAAAGAATAATTACAAGAGATCTCACTGATCTGTTCTTAAGACCTATCTAGAGAATAAGTTGAAAGACTTTATAAGCTGAACAGAGAATATCTGAGCTATGATTATTAATATTAGAAAAAGAGATGAGAAATCTGATAAAGACTACTTACAGTACTTCATGAAATTATGATATGATTTAAGATCTGTGAAAACAGAACTCTGAAATAAGATCTGAATAATGATATTTATAAAGAGACTGAATAAAGATATGTAGAATAAGCTCATTGAGTAAGACTCTAAGTTCTTAACTCTGAAGAAACTGATAACTCTTATTTACTACTTACAGATCACTGTGAGAGTCACAGACTTATAAAGAGTGAATCACTGATCAGCTCTGTGAGAGTTAGAATAATAGAGAACAGATTTATTAGAGACAGATAACAAGATATAGAGAGATTCATATCTGACTGCTGAGCAGAGAGAAAGAGCTTTATAAGCTTCTGTAAATAGAGTATATAATAGAGAGATTAAGAAAAAGAGACTCTGCTTCATCTATTCTAAATCAGAACATCTTCATACAAACTGTCTGAACAAATTAAAATAGAAATTTAAGAAGTTACAGACAGAGTCAGTAACAGTCTTCTTAAGAATCTTAAAGCTGATATCTGAATCTGTTACTTTCTCAATGAAAATGCTTACTTACAGAGAGAGATCACACTGCAGTACTGCTGCTTTGCAAGTATGAAAAGCATTGATAAACTCAGAATCTCAGGTCACTGTAGTGTTTCTAAAGCTTACAGAGTGAATGAGCTAAATGATAAAAACTGAGAATCTGCTCTTATAATAAGCAGAGTGTGAGAACTCAGATTTAAGAGCTGAGAGACTTACAAGAGTCATCTTTGAATTGTAAGATCTCTCTGAAATCTGAAGAAGATTTATAGAAACTGTGATTATTACAGATATCACAGATAATATGTATTTAAGACTTGTATAACTTTAAAGATATAATCTGTACATAGCTGTCTGTAAGTCAGGTTTATACTTCTGATCAGTGTTGACAGACTTACTTATAGAGATAGAATCAGTTAATACTGTAGAGTTAATTAGAGAAGACAAGCTCATCTATATAATAACTTTATAAATATCTGAGAATCTCATAGTTATAAAAACTGAGCTTCAGATATCAGAGAAATACTGAGATCTTACAGAGATATATAGCTTAGTAAAGACAGCTGAGCTTTCTTCTTACTATAAGAAGAATCTGATAATAGATTTAATAGAAGAGTAGAAACTCTTCTGAAAATCAATCTATAAGCTCTTTCATCATGAGACAGAGGTCTTATAAATCTATATAAAGAAGAATCTGAAGAATGACTTTATTCAATCTTCACAGATCTCTGTGAAAGCCTCTGTGATATTTATAAAGAAGAAGAATGAAGATCTCAGATTATATATAGACTATTATAATCTGAACTCTAAGATAATAAAGAGTTACTACTCTCTATCTCTGATTGAGAATGTGATTAATTATCTCATGAAAACTGTTATATTCACACAACTGAATATGATTAATATACATATATAACTGTAAATACAGTCTAAGAATAAATAAAAGACTGTCTTTAGAACTGCACTGAAATTATTTGAATATCTAGTGATATCTTTTGATCTAGTTAATATCCCTGTAGTATTTCAGTCTTTTATTAATAAAATACTTCATATATATCTGAATGTCTTTGTAATAATATATCTGAATAATGTGATGATATACTCTGTGAAGAAGAAAGAACACACTGAGTATGTATAAAGTGTATTAAAGATCTTAGATAAGACAGAACTGTATATTAAGCTTATAAAGTATAACTTCAGTATCTATCAGATTAATTTTCTAGAATATGTAATCACTGTAGATGATATTCAGATGAAATCTTCACAGATTGAGACTATTCTATTATAACTGAAACTAACTAGTATTCATGAGATTCAGATCTTTCTGAGCTTTATGAATTTCTATAGACAGTTTATCTTTACATTTATAAGAATCTTCTTAACTCTTATAGACTTACTGAAGAGTGAAAATAAGAAGAAGTTATTCTATAAATGAAGAATGAAAAGATTATTAAGAAGAGAGAGTTGTAAGAACTTTCTTATTTTAGAAGCTTATGAGATCTTTATAAGATTGAAATAAATATTCATGAACATAGTGATGCTATTTCACTTTAATCTCTTACTTCTAATCAGATTAAAGATAGATATCTTCTTCTTTATAATTTCAGAAATAGTCTTGTAACTATAGTTAAATGAGAACTGAGTTTCAGTGATCTTTTTCTCACAGAAGATGCAATCTGCAGAGATTAACTATGACATTTATAATTAGAAGTTTTTTATAATAGTGAAATTCTTTCATCAGTAATATCACTACTTTAAGAACCTTATAACAGTGATTACTATTAGAACTGATTATAACAGCTTATAATAGTTTACTTTAATTAAGAAACTCTCACAGTAATAGATTTACTAAGCTCAGAGACTGAGTGAGTTCTGATTCAAGATAGAATATATTAAGGAAACTAAGAACTCAGCAGACAGACTCTCTCACAGATCAGACTATATTAAGAAGATCAGAGTGACAGATACAGAGAGACTAGAGAAGATAGAAAAGCTTTATAAAATGCTCAGACTGAGTATTATAAAGAGATTAACTGAAGAGTCTCTCAATTCTCTATAAGAGAAGAGAGAGAAGAGAGAGAAGAAGTCTGTATAACTACTCTCTATAACACTGAGAGTCAACACTCTGAGAATCTTTATAAGAATTCTTGAAGAGAGTATCTATAATCTGAAGAGTTTACAGACTTTGAGAAGCACTGTGAAAGATCTGATATAAGAAGAAACAGAGTATAAGTCTTTGTAAGATCTTCTATTCAGATTATCTGAACTGTAATTAAAGAATGAATATACTCAGTATATTTAGAAACTGCTCACAGTAGAGATTAATTCTGCAGAAATAAAGAATTAAAGAGATTTAAATAATCTCTTATAAAGAGAGAGCTGAATTTATATATCTATAAATAAGTTTCTATATATAGAACTTATTAAAAGATATTATAACTCTTCTCTAGTAGATTATTTTACAGATACTAGAACTCATAAGTTATTTATAAGAAAATACTTCTGATCAAAGATGTGAGAACTTGTGAAGAAGATAGTGAATTCTTATACTATTTATCAGAATTCACAGATAGTATGATTCAGATTATATAAAGAACTTACTTCTCTACTCATTCTATAAGAATCTTGAGAACAGCTAGAAATAAATACTCTTATAAGTCTCTCTGAAAGTAAGAACATATATAATACCTGCTTTGACAGTGTGCTGATGATAGTGAATTACTTTATCAAGATAACATACTTTATACTTATCTATAAGAACTTGAAGTTAAAGAATTTGACTTATATCTTTATCTATGATGTGATTCAGTTATATGAATTATCTGTGAATATTATCTCAGATAGAGAATTAATTTTTATAGAAGAGTTCTGATCTGATCTGATAATTATACTGAAGATCTTATAAGATTTAAGTATGACTTTTCATTAACAGACAGATGATCAGATAGAATATCTGATAAGTATATTAAAACAGTATCTGCAGTGTTTTATCAATTACAATCAGAATAACTGAGTGTATTGATTATCACTTATAAAGTTTATATATAATAACTTAAAGTATATTAGCACAGATAAAACTCTCTTTGAGATGCTCACTGAGACTCATCTGCAGATGATCTTGATAAACTTATAAGAGTACACTATAGAGTGTGATAATGTCTGTGAACAGACTGAGAGAATTCAGAAGATTCAGAAGAAAGCTTATAAATTCTTGAGAAAGACTCAAGAGTATCAGAAAAGATACTATAACTTCAAGCATATTGTAAAGAGTTTCAAGAAAGATGATAGAGTCTAACTAAGTCTAGAAAACATTATTATATAGAGATCTAGTAAGAAGCTGAATCTCTTACAGACAGAGTCTTATAAGATTATAAAGAAAGTTGGCTTATAGTTTTATAGATTGAAACTGCTATCTAAGTTATAGATATATAATATTTTTCATGTCTTCTTACTCTGTAAATATAAGGAATTCTCAGAAGAGAATTCTGTGACTTATTACTCTGTTTATAAGATACTAGAGAGTGAAAGAGAATATCAGATCAAAGAAATTATTAACTCAGAGAAGCAAGATTATGAGCTCTGATTCAAGATTCAGTGATAAGAATATTCTGATATGATGAATGAGTTCACTTAAGAATCATCTGAATAGATAAGACATCTGTAGAAGCTGAGACATGACTTTTATATTATAAATTTTAATAAGTCAGAATAATACAGTCTTCACTAAGAATCTGATTATAATAAAGATATTAATACTGTTATTTATAAATTCTAGTCTATAAGATGATGAGTTTCTACTGAGATGAACAGTTCATGATATATATAAAGAGAAGAAGAAATCATGCTCTTATTAAAGTTAAAAAATAAGAAAATAAAAACAGAGCTGTGAACATAATTTAGAGATTAATAAAGAAAAAACAAAGAAAACTCACACTTATATTCTTAATATCTATGACACTCAATCTCTTCATAACTATCAATTTTCTTCTTTAAAGAAGCAGAGAGTATTATATCTGCAGTACAGATAATTGTTACATTTAATATAAAAACTATCAGAAATGCACAGACTTCAGAGAAGCTGAACATCAGAGTATATATAGTTGTAACAGAATCTTGAGAGCTGATCATCTGTGTGTGTGATCAGATATCTCTTATAAAGCTATATTCACTTTCTCAGTTATACTGAAGTATTCAGCTCAGAAATAATTGAGATATGAAGAGAGAGCTTATCTGTTCAGATTAACATCTGTTATGAATTCATGACATTCACATTGTCTTGATTATCTGGATTTTACAGGTACTCAGAGACTCATCTCTCATTAATAATAAGATTGCAGAAATGCACTGCAGTGTGAGAATCATTGATAGAGAACCTAGACATATTTATATATACCTGATCAGAGATTGTACAGGCAGAGAGAAAGTGATCATAGATCTGTGAGACTGCAGAAGACACTGATAAAATCAGAAGCTTTACAAGAACTATTAGCTAGAATCTGTAAGAAATTACTTATAAGAAGACTTACAGCAAAGAGAAGAACTGTGCTGTTTAAAGTCAGAAACTGATCTGAAAGAGACATGAGATTGATTACTGATCTGAAGATCAGATGTGATGACAGAGCTGAAGAGAGTGAAGACACTGTTATAAGCAGTGATATCTCTGCTTCATCAGTTAGTAAAAAGTGATCAGAGAAGTTATAGAAATACTCATATGAAGCTCAGCAGTGATCAGACATTATTTATAAAGATATTAAAATTAAAAAATTTTTTATTCTTGAGAAGTTCTTGAATTAATATACAAATATTGTCAGAAACACTCTCTCTCTATCATCTGAATAAAAATACTTTATAGATGAATAAGAATACTCACAGTTTATAAGAATGAAAACTGTTATAGAAAAAGAAATAAGAAGATGAGATTTCACAGATAGATCTGAGATATTTATACTACTCTAGAGAGATTTGTTTACACTGTGAATAATTCTGCAGAACAGTCAGATCACTCTAGTAAATAAAGAGTGATTATGAATCACAGATCTGAATCTTTCTATATGACTATAAAAAGTGATTGCAGACTGTAGACATCTTGATTCTACAATTCTATAGAGTTAATGAAAGAATGAGAAATTTCTCATAATTCTACAGTATCAAAGAATAATGATTCATAAGAATAAGTGAAAGATTAACTCATGAATACTTCTCTTTAATAAGAGTAATCTCATAGAGAGTAATTCATCTGTGAGATGAATCTATATAACAGTTATATAAGAATCTTATGAAAATAATTAAGAGTTAACTGAAATTCTTCTATATGAAAGATATGAGATGAATATATATAATAGTTAGAGAAGAATCTGTAGATTATAAAGAATCTTACAGAATAAGAAACTAAGTGACAGACTCTTTTCTCTTCACAGTAATAAGGGATTTTTTCTCACTGAGATTTTTTATAGATATGAAGGGTTTTTAGTGAGTATTACTACAGTGCTGAGCTGATTCTATAAAGTCACTCAGTGAAAGACTTCATGAACAAAGTCTTAGAGAGAAAGAGATATGTAAGAAATCCTGCTTCTTGCAGATTCTTTATCTCTATTTCTATCTCTTATATAATTAATAGAGTTAGCAGCTCTTGACTACACACAACTATATAGACTGGAGTTCACAAATACTATTCATAACTCAGCTTGAATGCTATTATACATTTGATCTCTATATTTTATCTTTCTACTGTAAATACTTCTAGTAGTTAACAGTACATATCATACCAAGCTGCAAACACCTGAATAATCGCCTGCGAGCACTTATTCTTACAATTTCAGATATGCAAAATCAGAAAATTTCAGCTCAGAATATAAAAACTCTGTACAAATTGCAGTATTTTAACATCTTCTACCAAGCGCTCCACCACGAACTCGCTCAATTTTTCGAATAAGAACCCGCCGATAGATCCATCGAAAAGCCCTCGATCATACGAGCATTTTGACCCCATCGCTGACTGCATACCCGTGTGGTGGTGGAGTTATCCAGCCAAACATGAACCAGATGTTGGTTCGAAACTCCTGTGTGGGATTATCCCCTGTTCATCCCTATCACACCACAACCCTGGGCCAATTTGTCATACAAATTGTAAGGTGAAGAGACCTAGCCATATGCACCAATCTTCTTGAGTTTGGAAGATCCCCAATCTGTGATTGTGGAGATATCTGAGAAGCAACTTCCATGAAAACCCTGTCTATCTTTGATGTTTCAAAACATCAACACCAAGTCCCACCCACGTACCGCCCTTCCCAATCTGGCCCACCTCCGGCAGAAAAATACAAAAAGATACCTTGGCAATATTATCAAGCACAGACACATCTGAACTGCATCCGCGAAAAACCCTCTCTGTCTTTGGTGTACCAAGACATCAACACCAACTCCCACCCTTGTACCACTCCTTTCAATCTGGCCCATCCCTGGCAGAAAAATACAAAGAGATACCTTGGCAACTGTATTCAATATATAATTGACGGACATGACAACTATAAAATCAGTATATCTCAAGATCTGACTGAGCCTTTGATTCCTGCATAGTGAGATATATTAAATCTAGTTTTAATATCTCAATATTCAATAGATTCTGCAAGAAATTGAGAACAGCAATACTAGACTTCTATTGAATTTGAGAATTAACTCTATATTAATATAATCATTGACAAAGTCTTCTATTTTGAGATAAAAATAACCAGTTTCTCTACATCCTGCTGATAATATTTATATTATTATATAGAAACAGACTTATATTCTCTATAATATCAAGACTCTGAAGAGAGAAAGTCTTGATAGAGAGTATATAGTAGTATATATCTTAGCAGTTTTGATCTCATTCTTCTGCAGCAGTTAATGCAAAAAACAAAGATCTTAGAAATAGTTTTTTACTTCTCTTGAAAAAGTAAGGTGTTTTTCTCTGAGTTTTATACAATATTCTTACAAAAAATTAAAAACAGAGTTATTTTCTGTCATAATTTCATAATCTTTTAAGTAAGAATTACTTTTTCAGTGACTGAAGAGCTTTCATTAATACTTAATTCTTTTTTACACTCTTTATTAACTGATTTGAGTTGCACACTTGTTGTGTGAGAAGAATTGAATAATTTAGAATAAAATTAAATAGTTTTAATCAATTTCTCTGTAAAAAATTAATTTATTTTTTATCAGTTTTTCTCTCAAAAACTGTCATATCATCTAATTTATTATCAATTGATATCAAACTTGTCCTCACTGTATTTCAAGAAAGAGAATATAAAGATTTTATTGATTTATCTTAAAATTTAATTTTATTTTATTAGATTCTCTTCAAAAATCTAATCTAGTTACTGAACTAGTGTGAAAAAAATCAGGTATTTTATACACAAAAGTCTTTTATTCTTCCTTTGAAACAGTCTGATCAACTTTTCAATTGAAAAGAGATTTAGAAATCTCTTAATTGAAACAGTCTGATCAACTTTTCAAAAGAGTTTAATAAATATCTCAATTGAAACAGTCTGATTAACTTTTCATTGAGTGAGAATAATGAGTTCAAAAATACACTCAGTTGATAAGTCAAAGTTAATTCAGACTTTGAAGATGTTAAAACTGTCACTTTCTCTAATAAAATGAGTTAACTGTTTTATATCTAAAAGAATTATACAACTCTTCTTTGATGGAATGAAACAAGACAAGACTGAGATAAAAATAGGAGTACCACAGGGGTCTTCAATCTCACTCATTTTATTTGCAATATACACTGCATATCTATTCAAAAATAGAAATATGAGAATAGTGTGATCTCTGAGTTATGTGGATGATATTGGTCTAGTCTACAGCTCAAAAACTATCAAAGAGAATTTGAAAGTAATTGAAGAAGCTGCAAAGGAAATCTTTGTTAGAGCAGATATCAATCAAATTCAATTTAATATGGATAAAACTGAGTTAATTCATTTCTTTCCTAGATTCAATGAGAAAGAACTATCTCTAACTCTTTTAAATAGAGAGATTAAACCCAGTGTAAATGTCAAATGGTTAGGAGTATGATTAAACTCCAAGTTGAATTTTAAATATCACATTTAACAAAGAACTGTCAAGGCAGAAAGACTATTGAATAACATAATCAGACTATCAAATACAGAGAGGGGTCTATCCTTCCAGGCTATGAGACAGTTATATATAGCCTGTATTACATCAGTAGCTGATTATGAAGTTCAAGTTTGGTGGAATAATCAAGGGAATTTCACTGAACTCTTTCAAAGTCTGCAAAACAGAGCCTTGAGAAGAATTCTGAGAGCATTCAAATCATCTCCTATTAAAGCAATGAAAATTGAAGCTTCAATTCCTCCTCCTGCTATTAGATTTGAAAAGGCCTGTATGAACTATGCTCTGAGAGTTATAAAGATAAGCTTAAATCATATAATTAGAGAAAGAGTCTCTTCTTCATTTACACTGATTAACTCTGAAAATGAACTCAATTGAAATGGATTTCTTGATTGAAATGAAAATAATTCTTCAAAGAAAATGTCTTCACAACTGTACAGACTATGCTCACTGATTAAAAATAAATTTTCTTCTTTAAATGTTGAAAAAGTTGATTATGAGAAGATATCTCTCTGAAGAGAAAAGCTTGAATCTCTTATAGACTTGCAAAGAAGTGAACTATCTAAAGAGAAAGAATATGAACAGTATTTGAAGAGAATTTCTACAATCAATATAAAAGACTCTATTCTGATTTATTCAGATAACTTAAAAAACAAGAATTTGAATAGATTAGGCACAGACATTGCTTATACTGAAGATAATATTAATTTTATCTCAGATTTCTGAAATTTAGACTGTGAATCTGAAGTCTTTAATGCTGAACTATTTACAATAGTAAAAGCTTTCAAATGTATTGAAACAAAATCTTATAAAAGAGAAAATAGTTTGAAAGAGATATGAATATTCTCTGATAGTCAAGCTACTTTAAAAAGACTTAGAAATAGTTAGATTTATAATAATCAAATGAATCTTGAACTGATCTTAAACTCTGTTTTGAAAATTCAAAAGAGAAGAACATCAAAGCTGATAATTTATCTGCACTGAGTTCCTGCTTATATGAATATTCATGACAATGAATTGACTGATTCAGCTGTAAAAAAGAGTTCAGAATTAAGCAGATCTATTCAAAAAATTGTGTCCTGATCTTTTATAAAGAGAAAAATAAAAGAATCTTGTTTAGACAAGTGAAATGAAAGCTGGCAGAAACAAAAGAAGAGTATACATTATTCAAGATTTGAAATAAAACTCAAGTGAAAATCTTGTTCAATTAAATGTAAAAAGAAAATATTCTCATCTATACTACAGCTGAAACTAGAACATGGCTATTTCAAATCTTATATATAAAGATTTGATGATAGATTTGATTCAATAGAATGCTCATTCTGCAATGCAAATGAGAATTCTGAGTATATTATAATGCACTGTGCATTATACAATAGTCTCAGAGTCAGATTGAAAGAGAAGTATGATCTAAATCAATTAAATATGAGATTCTTATTCTCAACTGAGACAGGAATTCAATACTTAATAGACTTTCTATCAGAAACTCAAGCATCTATAAGAAAATGACTGAATTCAGAAATATCTGAATATGAAGAGGAGGAAATTGATCAGATATAGTCTGTTAAAATAGCTATATACTATCTTTTAATAATTTATTTTATTACAGTCTCTCTTTACTTTACTTTTTCCTTTCTATTCTTTTCTATCTATCTATTTAATGTGTCTATCTTTCAGACTGTGTTCTCTTTTCTTTTGTCATGATATTGTCAAATGATTTCAAATTATCAGAAGATGATAAAATACTGCAATTTGTAAACAGTTTTTGTATTCTGAGCTGGAATTTTCTGATTTTACATATCTGAAATTGGTGAATGTATAATAGTTAACTTTATAGATATAGGAAAAACTCTGAGAACTAAAAGTTCTCAGGTAGATGTCATAGTCTCTGACTGCATACATCTATAATTGAAGAATAATAATGATAATAATAACACTTAGGTGATGTGGAAAAAGATGCTTTCTCAAATGCTATTTGTGACATTGAAATTCTGAAGAGAAGAAAGAAAGAAGAAATAAAGAAATAACAAGTTCTTGAAATACAGAAACTTGAAAAAGTAAGCAAGATTCTTGAAAAGCAGTGTCTGATTGAGATGAATGAAGAAGTTCTGTTAATTCTTCATGCTCAGGTTAGACAACTACAGGAGATGATCAAGTTCAAACTTGGAATTTCAAACACAGTTTCAAAAACATTGAAAATTTCTAGTACAATCACTGACTCTTCATCTTGCTCTTCTTTCTTTTTTTGTACTTCCTCTTCTTCTTTAAATCAGAAGAAAACATATGCTCAAGCAGCTGAATCTGCTGTCTCTAAATCTGCTGTCTCAAAACCTGCTCAAAATCCTGAGAAAACTGAGAAGAATACTGCTCATACTTCTATTCATAGAAAAGTGAAGAAAAAAATGCAAAAAGAGAAAAACATTCAAATCTTCAGAAATAGAAGACTTATTGTCAAAGTCTCAAATCAGGATATCTTACAAAGAAACAAGCTAAACTCAAATCTCATTTTCAGAATCAGAAATGAAATTAATCAGTAGTTCTTTTCTCAGTTGATGACTGATATTGAAGTTTAAAAACCAGTTATAGCTTCAATTGAGCCATTCTTCTTTGAAAACTCTATCATTCTGACTACAATGCCTGAATTCAGTGCGGAATTCCTTATTCAGAATGAGAATCTCTGAAAATCAGTAGTAGAATCTTTGTTAAACACAATAATTCTATCTGAGAGAGATAAAAGATGTGATAAATTCATTCTTCATAATATATCAGTTGAAATTTTTGACTGTGAAGAAGAAATACTACTTCTCAAAAATGAATTAGAAGAATACAACTCTATTCAACTGAGAAGAGAGTTTGTATACCTAAATTCAATTGAGTTTAGACAAAGTAGAAGAAATGTCTCTGTTCTAGTATATATAAAAATACTTAAACAGTCAAAGATTTCTGAAGTAAGAGTAGCAGATTTGAAAATGAGAGTTCATGAATACAAAGACTCAAGAATGAATCTCAAAGCTTAAACACAGTGTTCAAACTGTCAAAGATATGAACACTTTACAATCTCTTATTTTAGACACTCAATATATGCATTCTGTGCCAGAGATCACAAAACTAGTGAGTATAAATGTGAAACATGCTTAAAAAGAGATGAAATATGTCAACACACTCTGCTTAAATACTCTAATTGTAAAGAAAAACATGCATCTAGCTCAAAAGAATGTATATTTGCTTCAAGAACTCAAAAGAACTAGAGAAAAGATAAAGCTCAAAGTCAATCTAGAACTGAAGAGAATAGTCAAGTCAGTGAACTCACAACTGCAAGATCAAAAAGAATAAACTCTCAACTATCTAAATCTTCAAACTTGAATTCTTTAGCTAAATGTAAACAGAATTTGAATTCTCAAACTTCTGTTAAGATTAGAGAATTAAGAAACAAGTCTGATAATAAACTAGATAGAATGTAAGCAGTTGAGATTCCTGCTTTTTAAAATAGTTATAATCTACTATCTGATGATAGTGATTAGATTTTACTCTATCTCTACTCTCTTTTAGTATGAATATACAATAAAAATAATAAAAAAAGTTTAAAAACTCTTCAAAAATCATATTTATTCAAAACAATGTGAATAGAAACTCAAATTGTATTTATTCTTATCTTTAAATTATATTTCAATAAAAAGTTGATTTTATACTTCTTCAGAAACTGAATTTTAATACTGAGTAAAAATACATCATTTCTCATTCAAGCTACTACTGCTTTCTATGTCAAAAGTCAGAGATTAAGTCAAGAGTTGTGATCTATGAAAGAAAGAGATCAAGATATCAATTTAATCTAAGATTTGATATCATATCTGACTCTGATATTCTAGTAAGTGATATTCTAGATAAAGAGAATGAGTTTAATACTATACAGCTCATAAATATCTATAATGAATAATTATTAAAGAAAAATATCAATATCTGAATAATTAATAGAGGATTTTTAAACATAACTCTGTTAAAAAACTCTATAATTGTAGAAGATTTTAATGCACATCATCTCTGATAAAATTCAGAATGCAGAAGAGCAGTAAGAGTAAATAAACTAGTTAAATATATCTTTAAGTATTTAATAGATTTAGTTAACAAGTTTGATTAATAAACATTCTTTAGAAAAGATATGAAACAGAAATCTATTATAGATCTAATCTTCATGTTATAAAATCTAATTAAAAAAATACTTATAAACTGATTTATTAATTCAAATGAGACATCAGAATCAGATTATGAGATTATTCAATTTAATATTGAACTGAGTAAAAAATAAATGAGTGAAAACTCTCTTCTCTCTAATCAGTATAACTTTGAAAAAGCTGATTGAAAAGTAGTGAAAGAAAGTATAAAACTGTTAAAATCTGAAAAGAAGAGTGAGCTCTATTGAAATCTCAGTCAAGATATCTCAAATAAAATGCTTGAGAATAGAGTAAAGCTCATTATATCTATTATTCTAATAAGTATTAAAGATAATATTTCAAAGAAAAAGTCTTCTAAGTATTTTAAATCTTGATGAAATGAGAATATCATATCTAAAAGAAAATAATTGATCACTGCTAGAAGAGATTGAAAGAATGATACAATATCTGATAAAGAGTTCAAAGCTATCAGAAATGAATATTTTTCAAATATTAAAAGAGCTAAAACAGACTGCTGAAACAAATTTCTTGAAGAAGTATAAGAAAAAGAAGTTTTTAAAGCTTTTAACTATACTAAAATAAGAAGTGTAGTAAAACTTTTAGCCTTAGAATATAAGTTTCAGAATGAAGTATATACAACAAATTCTTTTGAGAAAAAATGTCAAGATTTTATAAGAATTCTCATTTAAAACTCATCAGATTCAGATTAATAGAAAGAGAATATATCACTTTATAACTATATTAATGAAAATGACTGAGAATGATCTGAACTTACATAAGACAAATTAGACTCAGCTATCTTCTCAAGTTCAATTAAAACTGCTACAGAGCATGATTCAATTAATCACTTAATTATTCAAAATATATATCTCTACTTAAAGAATGAATATTTTGAGCTCTTTTTCAATCTCTTGAAAAATGAGTATTATTCTGAATACTGAAGAGAAGTCACTAGAGTAATTCTTATAAAATTTAATAGAAAAGCTTCAATTTCTAAGCTATATAGAGTAATATCTCTATTGAACTGTCTAGAAAAGATTTTAGAAAAGATAATAGCTACTAGACTATCTTTTATAAGCTCTATTAATAATTCTCTTCTATTTAGTGAATAAATGAGAGATAGAAAATAATACTCTGTAATTAATACTGTTCTCTCAGTTGTTTATAATATTTAAATAGTAAAGTATGAAGATCTGATCTCATCTGCAGTTTTTATTGATATAAAAGATACATTTAATCATGTTTCAAAGACAAAGTTAATTCAGACTTTGAAGATGTTAAAACTGTCACTTTCTCTAATAGAATGAGTTAACTGTTTTATATCTAAAAGAATCATACAACTTTTCTTTGATAAAATGAAATAAGACAAGACTAAGATAAAAATAGAAGTACTGTAAGAATCTTTAATCTCACTCATTTTATTTGTAATATACACTGCATATCTATTCAAGAATAGAGATATGAAAATAATGAGATCTTCAAGTTATATGAATAATATTGATCTAGTCTACAGTTCAAAAACAATCAAAGAGAATTTAGAAGTGATTGAAAAAGCAGTACAGAAAATCTTTGTTAGAGCAGATATCAATCAAATTCAATTTAATATGAATAAAACTGAGTTAATTTATTGTTTTTCTAGATTCAATAAGAAAAAACTATATCTAACTCTTTTAAAAAAAGAGATTAAACTCAGTTTGAATGTTAAATGATTAGAAGTATGATTAAACTTTAAGTTAAATTTTAAATATCATATTCAACAAAGAACTATCAAGACAGAAAGACTATTAAATAGTATAATCAGACTATTAAATACAGAGAGAGATCTATTCTTCCAGACTATAAAACAGTTATATATAGCCTATATTATCTCAGTAGCTGATTATGAAGTTCAAGTTTAATAAAATAATCAACAAAATTTCACTGAACTCTTTCAAAGTCTGTAAAACAGAGCTTTGAGAAGAATTCTGAATGTATTCAAATCATCTTCTATTAAAGTAATGAAAATTGAAGCTTCAATTCTTTCTTCTGCTATTAAATTTGAAAGAACCTGTATGAACTATACTCTGAGAGTTATAAAGATGAGCTTAAATCATATAATCAGAGAAAGAGTCTCTTCTTCATTTTTATCAATTAACTCAGAAAATGAACTGAATTGAAATAGATTTCTTGATTGAAATGAAAATAATTCTTCAAAGAAAATACTCTCTCAACTATACAGACTATACTCACGGATTAGAAATCAATTTTGAGTATTGAATATTGAAAAAGTTGATCATGAGAAGATATCTCTCTGAAGAGAAAAGCTTGAATCTCTCATAGACTTGCAAATAAGTGAACTATCTAAAGAGAGAGAATATGAACAGTATTTAAAGAGAATCTCTATAATCAATATAAAAGACTCTATTCTGATTTACTCAGATGACTCAAAAAATGAGAATTTAAATAGATTAGACACAGGCATTGCTTATACTGAAGATAATATCAAGTTTATCTCAGATTTCTGAAATTTAAACTGTGAATCTGAAGTCTTTGATACTGAACTATTTGTAATTAGACTGACCGTGTGACCGTGTCTGAGACCAGGACCAGATTTTTTGATAGTTTCATTATCAATTTGACTTATCTCATTACACGGTTTTAACATTAGATAGTTGTTTCATACTGTCTCAGTGAGACTTACTGTCTACTCTTATCACATTTTTCAACTGAGATCATGATTTCCACTTCTCAATTTAAATTATTTTTATTGCTTTAAATGATTTTCAATCTCATTTAAGCATTATCAAAAGGCGTTACTTTTTAAAAAATTAAAAATAGTCTAAAAAAACCTTAAAATGTCTAAAAATAGTAACTTTATGCCAAGAATGAGACTAAATGAGATCAAATGAGATCACTTTCTCTTTTTTTTCAAGTCATGGTTTCATTTTAAGATCTGATATATAGTCACTTTGCATGTTTTTTTAATGACTAGTTTCAGCGGGATTCACGCCAAGAAATGTATGAGATCAGATCAAATAAGATTAAACATGAAATTCATGATCTCAGCAGCCAGTCTATTTGTAATAGTGAAAGCTTTCAAACTCATTGAAATAAAATCTCATAAAAGAGAAAATAGTTTGAAAGAGATATGAATATTCTCTGATAGTGAAGCTGCTTTAAAAAGACTTAGAAATAGTCAGATTCATAATAATCAAATGAATCTTGAACTGATTTTAAACTCTGTTTTAAAAATTCAAAAGAGAAGAATATTAAAACTGATAATTCATCTGCACTAAGTTTCTACTCATATGAATATTCATGACAATGAATTGACTGATTCAGCTGTAAAAAAGAGTTCAGAATTAAGCAGATCTATTCAAAAAATAGTGTTCTGATCTTTTATAAAGAGAAAGATAAAAGAATCTTATTTAGACAAGTGAAATAAAAGCTGGTAGAAACAAAAGAAGAGTATACATTATTCAAGATTTGAAATAAAACTCAAGTGAAAATCTTATTCAATTAAATGTAAAAAGAAAATATTCTCATCTATAATTTAGCTGAAACTAGAACATGGTTATTTCAAATCTTATATACAAGGATTTGATGATAGATTTGATTTAATAGAATGCTCATTCTGCAATGCAAATGAAAATTCTGAGTATATTGTAATACACTGTGCATTATACAATAGTCTCAGAGTCAGATTGAAAGAGATGTATGCTCTAAATCAATTAAATATGAGATTCTTATTCTCAACTGAGACAGGAATTAAATACTTAATAGACTTTCTATCAGAAACTCAAGCATCTATAAGAAAATGACTGAATTCAGAAATATCTGAATATGAAGAGAAGGAAATTGATCAGATATAGTCTGTTAAAATAGCTATATACTATCTTTTAATAATTTGTTTTGTTACAGTCTCTCTTTACTTTACTTTTTCTTTTCTATTCTTTTCTGTTCACTTATTTAATGTGTCTATCTTTAAGACTTTATTCTCTTTTCCTTTGTCATGATATTTTCAAATGATTTCAAAGCATCAGAAGATGTTAATTATTATTATTATTATTATTCTTCAATTATAGATGTGTGCAGCCAGAGACTATGACATCTATCTGAGAACTTTTAGTTCTCAGGGTTTTTCCTATATCTATAAAGTTAACTATTATACATTCATCAATTTCACATATGCAAAATCAGAAAATTCCAGCTCAGAATACAAAAACTGTTTACAATTTGCAGTATTTTATCATCTTCTGATACTTTGAAATCATTTGACAATATCATGACAAAAGAAAAGAGAACACAGTCTTAAAGATAGACATATTAAATAGATAGATAGAAAAGAATAGAAAGAAAAAAGTAAAGTAAAGAGAGACTGTAATAAAACAAATTATCAAAAGATAGTATATAGCTATTTTAACAGACTATATCTGATCAATTTCCTTCTCTTCATATTCAGATATTTCTGAATTCAGTCATTTTCTTATAGCTGCTTAAGTTTCTGATACAAAGTCTATTAAGTATTTAATTCCAGTCTCAGTTGAGAATAAGAATCTCATATTTAATTGATTTAGATCATACTTCTCTTTCAATCTGACTCTGAGACTATTGTATAATGCACAGTGTATTATAATATACTCAGAATTCTTATTTGCATTGCAGAATGAGTATTCTATTAAATCAAATCTATCATCAAATCTTTGTATATAAGATTTGAAATAGCCATGTTCTAGTTTGAGCTGTATTGTAGATGAGAATATTTTCTTTTTACATTTAATTAAACAAGATTTTCACTTGAGTTTTGTTTCAAATCTTGAATAATGTATACTCTTCTTTTGTTTCTGTCAGCTTTCATTTCACTCATCTAAACAAGATTCTTTTATTTTTCTCTTCATAAAAGATCAGAACATAATTTTTTGAATAAATCTGCTTAATTCTGAACTCTTTTTTACAGCTGAATCAGCCAATTCATTGTCATGAATACTTATATAAGCAGGAACTCATTGTAGATGAATTATCAGCTTTGATATTCTTCTCTTTTGAATTTTCAAAACAGAGTTTAAGATCAGTTCAAGATTTATTTGATTATTATAAAGCTAACTATTTCTAAGTCTTCTTAAAGCAGCTTGACTATCAGAGAATATTTATATCTCTTTTAAACTATTTTCTCTTTTATAAGATTTTATTTCAATGAGTTTGAAAGCTTTCACTATTACAAATAGTTCAGCATCAAAGACTTCAGATTCACTGCCTAAATTTCAGAAATCTGAGATAAAATTAATATTATCTTCAGTATAAGCAATGCCTGCATCTAATCTATTTAAATTCTTGTTTTTTAAGTCATCTGAATAAATCAGAATAGAGTCTTTTATATTAATTATAGAAACTTTCTTTAAATACTGTTCATATTCTTTCTCTTTAGATAGTTCACTTATTTATAAGTCTATAAGAGATTCTAGCTTTTCTCTTCAGAGAGATATCTTCTCATAATCAACTTTTTCAATATTTAAAGAAGATAATTTATTTTTAATTAGTGAGTATAGTCTGTACAGTTGTGAAGACATTTTCTTTAAAAAATTATTGTCATTTCAATCAAGAAATCTATTTCAATCAAGTTCATTTTCAGAGTTAATTGATGAAAATGAAGAAGAGACTCTTTCTCTTATTATATAATTTAAGCTTATTGTTATAACTCTCAGAGTATAGTTTATACAGGTCTTTTCAAATCTAATAGTAGAAGAGAGAATTGAAGCTTCAATTTTCATTACTTTAATAGAAGATGATTTAAAAGCTGTCAGAATTCTTCTCAAAGCTCTGTTTTACAGACTTTTAAAGAGTTCAGTGAAATTTTCTTAATTATTTTATCAAACTTGAACTTCATAATCAGCTACTGAGATAATACAGACTATATATAACTGTTTCATAGTGTGAAAGAATAGATCTCTCTCTGTATTTGATAGTCTGATAATGTTGTTCAATAGTCTTTCTGTCTTGACAGTTCTTTATTAAATATGATATTTAAAATTCAACTTAGAGTGTAACCATACTTCTAATCATTTGACATTTAAACTGGGTTTAATCTCTCTATTTAAAAGAGTTAGAGATAGTTCTTTCTCATTGAATCTAGAAAAGAAATGAATTTACTCAGTTTTATTCATATTAAATTGATTTTGATTGATATCTGCTCTAATAAAGATTTTCTTTACTGCTTTTTCAATCACTTCTAAATTCTCTTTGATTGTTTTTGAACTGTAGACTAGATCAATATTATTCATATAACTTGAAGATCTCACTATTTTCATATCTCTATTCTTGAATAGATATGCAGTGTATATTACAAATAAAATGAGTGAGATTAAAGATTCTTACAGTACTTCTATTTTTATCTTAGTCTTGTCTTATTTCATTTTATCAAAGAAAAGTTGTATGATTCTTTCAGATATAAAACAGTTAACTCATTCTATTAGAGAAAGTGACAGTTTTAACATCTTCAAAGTCTGAATTAACTTTGTCTTTGAAACATGATTAAATGTATCTTTTATATCAATAAAAACTGCAGATGAGATCAGATCTTCATACTTTACTATTTAAATATTATAAAGAACTGAGAGAACAGTATTAATTACAGAGTATTATTTTCTATCTCTCATTTATTCACTAAATAGAAGAGAATTATTAATAGAGCTTATAAGAGATAGTCTAGTAGCTATTATCTTTTCTAAAATCTTTTCTAGACAGTTCAATAGAGATATTACTCTATATAGCTTAGAAATTGAAGCTTTTCTATTAAATTTTATAAGAATTACTCTAGTGACTTCTCTTCAGTATTCAGAATAATACTCATTTTTCAAGAGATTGAAAAAGAGCTCAAAATATTCATTCTTTAAGTAGAGATATATATTTTGAATAATTAAGTGATTAATTGAATCACACTCTGCAGCAGTTTTATTTGAACTTGAGAAGATAGCTGACTCTAATTTGTCTTATATAAGTTCAGATCATTCTCAGTTATTTTCATTAATATAGTTATAAAGTAATATATTCTCTTTCTATTAATCTGAATCTGATGAGTTTTAAATGAGAATTCTTATAAAATCTTGACATTTTTTCTTCAAAGAATTTGTTGTATATACTTCATTCTGAAACTTATATTCTAAGACTGAAAGTTTTACTACACTTCTTATTTTAGTATAGTTAAAAGCTTTAAAAACTTCTTTTTCTTATACTTCTTCAAGAAATTTGTTTCAGCAGTCTGTTTTAGCTCTTTTAATATTTGAAAAATATTCATTTCTGATAGCTTTGAACTCTTTATCAGATATTATATCATTCTTTCAATCTCTTCTAGCAGTGATCAATTATTTTCTTTTAGATATGATATTCTCATTTCATCAAGATTTGAAATACTTAGAAGACTTTTTCTTTGAAATATTATCTTTAATACTTATTAGAATAATAGATACAATGAGCTTTACTCTATTCTCAAGCATTTTATTTGAGATATCTTGACTGAGATTTCAATAGAGCTCACTCTTCTTTTCAGATTTTAACAGTTTTATACTTTCTTTCACTACTTTTCAATCAGCTTTTTCAAAGTTATACTGATTAGAGAGAAGAGAGTTTTCACTCATTTATTTTTTACTCAGTTCAATATTAAATTGAATAATCTCATAATCTGATTCTGATGTCTCATTTGAATTAATAAATCAGTTTATAAGTATTTTTTTAATTAGATTTTATAATATGAAGATTAGATCTATAATAGATTTCTGTTTCATATCTTTTCTAAAGAATGTTTATTAATCAAACTTGTTAACTAAATCTATTAAATACTTAAAGATATATTTAACTAGTTTATTTACTCTTACTGCTCTTCTGCATTCTGAATTTTATCAGAGATGATGTGCATTAAAATCTTCTACAATTATAGAGTTTTTTAACAGAGTTATGTTTAAAAATCCTCTATTAATTATTCAGATATTGATATTTTTCTTTAATAATTATTCATTATAGATATTTATGAGCTGTATAGTATTAAACTCATTCTCTTTATCTAGAATATCACTTACTAGAATATCAGAGTCAGATATAATATCAAGTCTTAGATTAAATTGATATCTTAATCTCTTTCTTTCATAGATCACAACTCTTGACTTAATCTCTGACTTTTAAGATAGAAAGCAGTAGTAGCTTGAATAAGAAATGATGTATTTTTACTCAGTATTAAAATTCAGTTTCTGAAGAAGTATAAAATCAACTTTTTATTCAAATATAATTTAAAGACAAGAATAAATACAATTTGAGTTTCTATTCACATTGTTTTGAATAAATATGATTTTTGAAGAGTTTTTAAACTTTTTTTATTATTTTTATTGTATATTCATACTAAAAGAGAGTAGAGATAGAGTAAAATCTAATCACTATCATCAGATAGTAGATTATAACTATTTTGAAAAGCAGGAATCTCAACTGCTTGCATTCTATCTAGTTTATTATCAGAGTCATTTCTTAATTCTCTAATCTTAATAGAAGTTTGAGAATTCAAATTCTGTTTACATTTAGCTAGAGAATTGAAGTTTGAAGATTTAGATAGTTAATAGTTTCTTCTTTTTAAGCTTACAGTTGCAGATTTCCTGGCTTGACTATTCTTTTCAGTTTTAGATTGACTTTGAGCTTCATCTTTTCTTCAGTTCTTTTGAGTTCTTGAAGCAAACATGCATTCTTTTGAGCTAGATGTATATTTTTCTTTACAATTAGAGCATTTAAGCAGAGTATGTTAACATATTTCATCTCTTTTTAAGCATATTTTACATTTATGCTTACTAGTTTTGTGATGTCTAGCATAGAATGCACATTTTAAGTCTCTAAAGTAAGAGATTATAAAGTGTTCATATCTTTGACAGTTTGAACACTGTGTTCGAGCTTTGAGATTCATTCTTGAGTCTTTGTATTCATGAACTCTCATTTTCAAATCTACTACTCTTATGTCACAGATCTTTGATTGTTCAAGTGTCTTTATATATACTAGAACAGAGGCATTTCTTCTACTTTATCTGAACTTAATTAAATTTAGTCATACAGACTCTTTTCTCAGTTGAATAGAATTGTATTCTTCTAATTCATTTTTGAGAAGTAGCATTTCTTCTTCACAGTCAAAAATTTCAACTGAAATATTATGAAGAATGAATTTGTCTCACTTTTTATCTCTCTCAGATAGAATTATTGTGTTTAACAAAGATTCTATTACTGATTTTCAGAGATTCTCATTCTGAATGAGAAATTCTGCACTGAATTTAGATATTATAGTTATAATAATGGAATTTTCAGAGAAGAATGACTCAATTGAAGATATAACTGATTTTTAAACTTCAATATCAGTCATTAACTGAGAAAAGAACTGCTGATTAATTTCATTTCTGATTCTGAAAATGAGATTTTATTTTAGCTTGTTTCTCTGCAAGATATCCTGGTTTGAGACTTTGAGAATAAGTCTTCTATTTCTGAAGATTTGAATCTTTTTCTCTTTTTGCATTTCTTTCTCTACTTTTCTATAAATAGAAGCATGAGCAGTATTCTTTTCAGTTTTCTCAGGATTTTGAGCAGGTTTTGAGACAGCAGGTTTAGAGACAGTAGATTCAGCTGCTTGAGTATATGGTTTCTTCTGGTTCAAAGAAGAAGAAGAAGAAGTAGAGAAAGAAGAAGAGTAAGATAAAGAGTCAGTGATTGTACTAGGAATTTTCAATGTTAACAGAGCTAATCTGATCTGAGTGATATCAGATATAGAAATTATACTCTGAAAGCAGCTTCATCTATATCACTTAACATTCTGTTACACTCTTTAATATCAAGAAGTAATACAGATTTGTATAATCAGTGAGAACTTACACTGAGTACTTACTACTCCGAAGATAATATCATCAAATCTTAAAGAATTCAACAATTGTTAATATCTCTTAATTTTAAGTATTATATCTTCTCTACATAAGTGATAACTTCTTAAATAAGAAAGTTACTAATCTTCATTTACAGTGTCTTATAGACTCTGTGAAAAAATCTTCTCTTATACATATTTCATTGTCTGTATTCTCAGAGACTATTATTCTTCAATTCTTTCAATATTAAAAGATCTTTAATATCAACTGTGAAAAGATTTCACAGATCTCATTTCTAAATACATCAGTTTCACACTGACTAAGTAGATTGAAGTTAAAGTGATTTAGTATTATAATATCTGTAAAAGCTAGTTTTAATTCTACAAATACTCTCACAGTATCTTGAGTGAGAATAAATAGTTCTGTTTTTCTGTCTTTAACACTTCTCTTTAACAGATCTGTAGCAGAGACAGTAATTCATGAATATATATAGATGAACTGTCTATAGAAATTTATACACTCTGGAAATATCTGCATCTTACAGTACATGCACAGTGTCAGTTAGTTCTCACTGACAGAGACCTGACTTTTGTTCATTGAAATGTCATTAATCTTAATAATATAATCTAAAAAATCAATCTTCTGCATATAGAATGAGTATTTCTCAGTATTTGTATAGAGTTAATTCTGTCTTAAGTGAATCAATACTTCTTGAATATGAGGATCATGTTCTTCTTCTGTTTTCAAGAAAATTAGAATGTCATTCAAGTATACTATACAGAAGACATTGACAAGGCCTCACAGCATCTCATTTATATAGACTTAAAAGATAACTGAAGTATTACAAAGATTATAAAAGATAAAATAAAATATTTGAAATTACTGTACTTAATATAAAAAGTCATTTTCCAAATGTTATCTTTGTTAACTCTGATTCTATGATAGATATCTTATATATCAATCTTCAAGAACATCTTTACTTCAGATAATTAATCAATTATCTTATTAATTAACAGTAATAAATAGTTATTTTTAACTGTTATCTTATTAAGATCTCTGTAGTCTATACAAAGCCATAGTCTACTGTTCTTCTTAAGTATGAATAGTATGAATTTCTCTGTCAGACTCTTTGATGAGTGTATTCAGTTCTTCAATTGTACTTTCTCAAGATGTTTATACAGAACATTTAATTTCTTTACTAATAAGTTGTAAAGAGATCTGTACAGTACTATTACACTCTTTTCAAGACAGATCTTATATTATATCTTGATATCAGAAAACTTCACTACTTTTCTTTCTGAAAAGACATTCTTATAATCTGAAAAGAGATATTGTATTCATTTATCTTCAATAATGAATACTACTGCTAATCTTGTAGTAAGAGTAATAACTTCTTCATCTATTCTTAAGTCTGAGTTATCTGTTACATAGTATATCAAGTCTATCTTTTTCTCAAGATTTTTCTAATGAAACTCTTCAGGTTTCTCTATTACTGTCTCTTCATCAGTGAGACAGTACTATCGTATCTAAGTAACTCTGTCAATGAGAGAATTGTTTTCTCTCAATTACAGAAGATCTAGAATAACATTCTTATAAGAGGCCTATGCTGAATAGATCAGTATAATATATAGGTCTTATATAATAAAAGTAAAAAATATTAGAAAAGGAAAATAAAAAGAGAAAGTGCAAGAATTAGTGATCAGAGTGAATATTTATATACATACAATATAGAGCTTCAGGATGAAAGAATAGAAACTGCGAATATTTATACACATACAAGATGAAGCTTCAGAATGAAAGAATAGAAACTTTATAAGTTCTTCAGCTGAGAATCAGCAACTGAGAATCAGAGCTTTTAGCAAGAATCTATGAAGTTCAATGAAATAGTCTTATGATCAGATGCAGTCTGTCACATTAGTCTTCTCTTTTCAGAAGTGAGGTTGCATGTAGTTCTTATCAGTCAAGTGCTACTGTTTCAGATAATTCAGAGCTCAGAGTTCAGATCAAGCAATCATAGTCAACTCATATCACAAGATATTATCAGTCACAGTCATGAGGTCTTTCATTGAGAATATCTTCAATCTCTCATTCAAGTTCATTATCTTTTTCTATGATTTCTGGCGGCTGTCAGTCAGAAGTCAGTTAAGAAGAAAATAAGTCAGTGACAGTACAGTGAAGCAAGCTTGTATAAAAGATATCATGAATTTCTAATAACATGTTAAGATAGTAGTTATCACTGTCTAGAACTTCTATCACTTTGTATTTGATATAACAGTAGTTCAGTGTACAAGATGAGTATGTGATCTGTATATTCTTAACATTTAATTACATCAGATCTTCTATCTTATATTGCTTAGCAGAGTCTCAGTGAATATTAATTTAGTTCTCTTGATCTTGTTTAGCACTTGTCATGAAGCCTTCTGCTCAGTTACAGATATCTCAGAGTATTATTACTATATTATCAGTGATCTGAATTGAACTGTGAGAGTTCAGTGTGAAATGTGTGATCTTTAGAAGATTCAACACCTTCATATAATAATTATGTATAAGAAAGAACAGACTTACACCTGTTGAAACAGCATTCTGATCATTGATAATAATCTCTATGTGTAGAAGAAGATCATGTCAATCATCTTGTGAATAGTTACAGAACTTATAAAGATAGTTCTTTACAGTCTGAATTGTTCATTCTGATACATCATCAGTCTCAGAGTAATAGACAGTTAATAAATGATATATAATCTTGAGAACTTGATAGATTCTTGTTTAAAGAGTACTCACAAATTGACAGTCTTAGTCAGATACTATAGATCTCAGTAAGTTATATATTCAATAGAATAAACTTCATAAGAAGGCTTCAATAACTTGTTCAGCATTTATCTCATTACAAGATTTCAATATTACATCTTTACTTAATCAGTTAATGATAATCAGAATGTTCTTACAACTCTTACTCTTAGAGAGATTAATAGCAAAGTTAATTACTACATCTTATCAGATTCTATCAGAAATTTTGAGTGATTTCAGTAGACCTTTTCTACAGTTCTTTCATAAAATAATGAAAGAATAATAGTTGCAGTTTCAGATAAAACATCTGATACTGTTTAATATCTCAGATCAGTAGAACTCTTGAGAGATCATTTAATACAGTTAATTACAATCTGAATAATCAGTTATATATAAATCATACATCTCTTGCATTATCTGAGTGTGTAAGAATTCAGACTGAGAGACTCAGTGTTGTTCATAGAATTACAGAGTGTTATTGTTATTAATTAAGTATTCTGAGATGTCAGTTCTTATAAATAGTTCTGAGAGAAATCAGAGTGCTTCTTAATATACTACTTTAGTGAGTACTTGAAGAAGTTTGTCAGTTTGAGCTGTTATATATCACAATTCATTCAGTGTAGGTTCAGAAGAAGAGAGTGTTCTAATCAGAGAAGTATATATAGTGTCATGAGTTATTTCATTATAATGAACTAATATTTTCAGATTCAAGACCTGGTGCTCTCAGTTCATTCAGCAGATATCTGTTATATTGAAAGATATATCTTACTCTCATTGTAAGAGAGCATCTGTCATCAAGTTCTGACTGCAGAGGCGGTGGTGTATAGTGAAATGAAAACAGCTTAATAGCTCAGATTATCACATCTGTCATTCAGTAAGCTTATAAGTGATTGTAAAATATTTGAGATTCTTATAATCTGTGATTATCTCAAATTTAAAGACACTTCAGAGTTCAGTGTTTCATTCTTCTAGACAGTATATAATTGTGAGAACTTTCTTGTCATAGATCTTGCAATTGCAGTTGACAGAATTCAGTTTCTTAGATATGAAGATACATGATTGTAAGACATCTTCATTATTATATTATAATATAGCTTCTTCTGTGATATAGCTGAAGAAATCAGCTTTAATAACTGTCTCATGATCAGAATTAAATGTTATCAGTAGAGAGATATTAATAAACATCTTCTTTATCTATGTGAATATAGCTTCAGTGTCTGCTGATCATTAAAATGCTGAATTCTTCTTAGTGAGTTCTGTAAGTAGTCTAGTAATATCTGAGAAATTCTGTATAAATCACTGATAGAAGTTAGAAAATCAGATGAAGCTTTATACATCTTTCACAGTGTATGAAATCTCTCATTCAAGAATAGCAGAGATCTTCTCAGAATTCATTCAGATTCTCTTGTCAGCTTCTATAATAAAATCTAGATATTATATACTCTTAACTTCAAAATCACACTTATCTATGTCTATTAGTAGTTCTGCTTCTCATAGTTATTGTAATACTCTTTGCATATATTCTTGATATTCTTTTCTGAACTCATCAGTAAAGATGAGACTGTTATCAAGATAAGCAGATACAAACTCATCAAGGAAATCTTGAAGTACTCAGTTAATATACTTCTGAAATATACTGAGAGTGTTGATCAGTTCAAAGAATGTAACTACTCATTTAAAGAGGTTATATTGTGTTCAGAATACTATAAGTTATTCATCTTCTTTAGTGATACAAATCTTATAAAATACAGTAATAATATCTAGCTTTGTAAATCATTGAGCTCATCTGATATATTCTAGAATTTCATTGATGAGAGATAAGAGATAACAGTCTTTCTTTATCAATCTATTCAGTTCTCAATAGTTCACATAGAATCAGAGTTCTTCATCTGATTTCTTTGCAAAGAGAATAGAAGCTGCAGTGAAAGAGTTATTAATATATATAAATCTCTTATTCAATAGATCATTGAGTGTCTTCTGAAGAAGAAGTTCATCTCAGAACGTATTATAAAGAGAGTCTTACAATGATTCAGAATTCTTATCATTCTTCTTTTCTAACTTAATACTGTGATTCACTCCTGAGTCTTGTAAGAAGAAATAGGTTTGTAATATTATCTTGTCAGAAGATATCTAGATATTCATGATATTATTGAGAGAGCTTTGTATGAGAATCTGTTATTGTAATACAGAATAACTTTTCTAGAGCTTTTTTAATATCAGTCAGAACTGGCAGAGTAGATTGCCATATAATTCTACTATTGATGACTTCATCAGAAGCTCTGTCAGAGCATTTCATACATATTGATAGAGATCTGTGTAAAGTTCATAGTCTTGTGAACATTCTCTTCATAGATTCAATCATTATTAGAGAATATTAAACTCCTGTTTCAAACAATTAATAAGATGCCTTGTTCAGATAGTCAGACAAGTTCTAGCATAAGATTATAGTCAAGATTATTAATCTTATACACATAAGCATCTTCACATTAATATTCTTCAACATCTATGTTTAGTTTCATCATATAACAGGTGCAAACATCTTTTGAGTCATCAAATTCTGTAAGAAGTTAGAGTTTCAGTAACACAATACACTGAAGATTATAGTATCTTACAACTGAAGATTTAATCATTTCATAGCGATATAGATCACTGTCTATCATGAGTTTATATTATACATGTTATATATCATAGTAAATACAAGAATCACATTCATTGTCATTTTCTCTTCAAATTAATATCATCTGACCTTTTCAAGCTTCTGCTTACAAGTTTGAGTAGAAGCTAATCTTTTCTCTGTTTCATAGAGATGTTCTCATAGTTATCATTCAAATTCTTCTTCAATGTGACATGATTGGCACAGACTAACACCAATTCTTTCTTAGAATGAGAAGGCATGTAGATTAATCAGTAGTTGAAAGCAATGTGTTCTGATTAGTTACAGTTGATGCACATTTCTTGTTAATGTCAATCAGTGACTTCTTTGGAAGCAATTCCAGGAACTTAAAAGCCTGTTCAGATAGCAGAAACCCTTGTTTATGCATAGATATTTAAGTCTACTTAATTCATAGCATCTGCATTATTATTCTTTGACACAGGTGTATAAGTGACTGAGATGTAACATCTTCTGTCACTGTTCTGTATACACTTAAGCTTGATAAGATGATCATTCAATGTTCAGAGTTGTATGCAGAAACCTTCATAAGTTGAGTCTTTATCTACACTTATAAGAGATTGTAGAAGTTTGAAAGTTAGTGTCTTCTTAAGCATACTAATCTTCATTTAATTCTCTCAAGATTGATCACCTGCTTCTAGAATCTTGATGTCAAAGTTAGAGATGAATGTAGTGAGAGAAGTATTTCTCTGTTAAGCACTCTGTAATCAATCTAATATCTTCTATTGCATAGCAGTGTCTTGAAACAGAACATTGAGATGTTTGATAATCTTATCAGACATATGTGATACTGATTCACATATCTTCATTCATGAATAAAACTTCTGTTTCATGTGATCTTTCAATTGATCATTAATATATCAATCATGATTAGTTAATAAACTGATGACATCTTCATCTACACTTAGTTTTGCAAGCATTTTCAATCTTCATGATGTGTAGAGAGTGAGATCAGAAGTATTAAAATATGCAGAGATATCTAGATATTTCTTCAGCACTTACATGTTTATATCTGATTCAGTCAGTGTTGAAATTATCTGTGCAGAAGTTTCTTGTTGAGTTAATCATTGAATTTTCTCATATTGATGTTGTTAATTTATATGCATATTGACTATCTGTTGCTGTTGTAATTTTAACATTGCTTAGAGTCACTGTGACACTGTGTCTATGCTCATGTTTAAGAGTTCTCTTATATTATCAGTAGACATAGCTATATCATTCATTGAATATGATGTATCTGCGTTTGAGATTTCTTCGGAATTAAAAGAAGTTTAATCATATGAATATCTTATATATCTAAGATGTCAGAACTCTCAGGTCTTTCACTGACATTCTCTTCATGAGATCTTATTGCAGAGCCAGAGTAACTGATGAGTAAGCTTTCATTTAGAGACTCAGTTTCTGCTTAGCTGATTGTCCATTTCTCTATTTCTTACATGTTGTTACACATTCAGATATCTCAATAAGTAATCATTTCTAATGAGACAATGATGAACATTTTCCAAGTGTAAGAGGTCTACGCCGAATAGATCATTATAATATATAGGTCTTATATAACAAAGGTGGAAAACATTAGAGAAGGAAAACAAAAGAAGAAAGTGTAAGAATCAGCAATCAGAGTGAATATTTATACATGTATGATGTAAAGCTTCAGAGTGAAAGAATAGAAACTGCGGATATTTATATATGTACAAGATAGAGGTTTGAGGCAGAAGAATAGAAACTTCATGAGTTCTTCAGTCAAGAATTGGCAACTGAGAATCGGAGCTTTCAGCAGAAATCTATGAAGTGTAATAAAATAGTCTTATGATCAGGCGCAGCTGGCTACAATTCTTATCTATAATATTAACAGTGTGAAGAAGCAGACTGCTCTTCTTAAAGATTTCTTCTAAGTCTGTAATTACATACTATACTTGAATTATGCTAAAACAGTGATATCTTATTTTATCAGTAAATTTCATATAATCTGACAGATTTATCTTCTTTCAATCTTTCATCAAAGAAAAGAAATAGAATATGCAATTAATATCTATCTCAGAGTTAACTAGGCATTTTATTAGTATCTTCTCATGCAGAGTATTCATTGTAATTATAATATAAACTCAGAGATATAAAAATTATCAATTCTTTATTTCTTTCTTTTCTTTATCTTTTATGAATACATTTGTCAGAAGAGAAGTTAACTTTAAGAAAATATCTTCTTAGTTTCTTCTCTTCTTCAGTTTCTTATAATCACTAGTATAGTGATTATCAGCTCTGCAGTTAAAGTAAAGATCTTTATTAAATCTTTTTTAATATTTCTTTACAGTGAGTAAAGAATTAAAATACTTGAAATTCTTCTTTATATTATCTGCACTGAAGCTGTCACAGTACTGTTTAGATTCAATTATTAATTACTTAGAAGAGATCTTATTATCTTTTTTCTCAAAGTATTGATTATTCAAATAGATCTGAGAAGTCAAGTTAACAAGCTCAGTATAATTAATTAATGAACTCTGATACTGTGATATCATTATCTACATCTTGTGAGTCAGCTTCACAAGATAAAGCTGTGTCTTTAATTGATTTAAATTATCAGTCAATTTCTCTCAATATTCTTTAAATCTTGTATTGAAATTGAAAGAATTCTTATTATTTTATTAATATAATAAGTTGAACTGCTGCACTGTTATAAAGCTAAAGTTACAGTAATCTTTGATCTAATTCAGTAGAAAGTCTTTGAATTCTTCTTAAGTTATAACAGTATTAATACACTCAAGCTCTCTCTTCTTAATAGCTCAAGTAGTTGCAGATATATCTTTAAGAAGACTAGTAGTATATATTACTTATATCTTATAAGTATTAAACTGACTTAGATTAAGGTGAAATTTTCATTCAAGAGTGCAGATGAAGTTTTGAAATTCAGATAATATATTACTCTTATAATTTAAAAAATCTTCAATGTTAATCTCTCTATCTTTATAATAAATTAGAAGTGTAGAGACTGTGACAGTGATAGAGCAGTTAAAGAGCTCATATCAAAATATATAGTGAGTTCAGAAATCTCAGATTTCTGCTAAGCTAGAGATGTACATACTTTGAAGAATAATGTGAAGTTTCTCTCAGAGAGTGAGATTAAGTTAATCTCAGTATAAGTATATCAGAGTATATCAGTCTGTTAATAAAGCTTGACTGATTCAAACTTGTAGACAGATTGAGTGATTTAAATTATAACATAATGAATCTAAAGTAGTGACTAATCAGTGATATTATATAGATAGTTATCTAGAGAAGCTGTATAAGTAGACTTAACTATCTTACTTAAATAGTGAGCTTATGAGCTACAGAGTTATTATGAGAATATTCTAGATATAGTACTTAGTATGCTAAGAAGATTGTATAAGAATTGCAGTAACTCTTGTATATATTGTCAGTAGAAGAAAATGAATCACTAGCTTCTTTAATAAGAAGTCAGTATCTAGCTATTCTATATGAATAATGAGTGAATATTTCTCTTCTATTCTATAAGTGAGAATAGCTGAAGTGATATCTCAGTAGCATCTCACTGACATGAGAGAAGTAATCTGGTAATCTTGTATAGACGTAGAGTTCTTATAGTCATCAATCAGATTCTTCTATGTTACATTCAAGTGATATTATAGAGTGATTGAAAACCAGTTTGAATATCTGCAGAATGAATGAAATCATCCGCAGAGAAGTGATGAGCTGCATGAAACTGCGATGAGGCCTTGACGCGGCCGGGGACGTGACACTATTGTTACTATTTTCAATCTCTTGCAGAATCTATTTAATGTTGAGATAGTAAATCTGGATTTAATATATAGTACTCTGCAGAGATTAAAGACTCAGTCAGATCTTAAGTTAAATAATTTTATATTTATTTACAAGTTATGTATTGATTAATACTGTTAAGATATCTTTTTGTATTTTTCTATCAGAGATGAGTTAGATTGAGAAAAGCAGTATATAAGTAAAACTTAATGTTAATGTTCTGAAACATCAAAAACAGACAGAGTTTTCACAGAGATTGATTTTCAAATAACTCTACAATCACTGATTAAAAATCTTGCAAAATTAAGAAAATTAATGTATAAAGTGAGCTGTCTTCATTTTAAAATTTATATATTAATTTAACTCAGAGTTGTGATGTAGTAGAAGTAAATAGAGAAAACTCTCATATGAAAGCTTTGAATCAAATTTAATTGAATAACTTTATTATCACATAAGATATGAGATTAATAATAATGTTAAAATACTTGTATAATTGAGAGCTATTCAATAAATTTATCAGTAATTTTATATTTAAAAAAAAATTGAGTAAGTTTATAATGAAGTAGTAAGGTTTGAGCTTTTTATAATAATAATTAACTACTTTAAAAATATCTTCATCATTAGACTGACCGTGTGACCGTGTCTGAGACCAGAATCAGAATATTTGATAATCTCATAATCAATTCAACTGATTCTATTTGTCACGCCCCCAGCCGTGTCAAGGCCCTGCTGCGGTTCCATACGGCTCATTACTTCCATGCGGATGATTTCATTCTGTCTGAACCGGTTTCCAACCACTCTATGACATTATTCAGATATATCATAGGAAAATCTGATTGATGAATATGAGAACCTCACTTCTATACAAGGTCAGCAGATTACTCTTTCTTAGTAGTAAGACACTGCTGAGGTATCACTCTGGCTATTCTCACTCATAGAATGAAAGAAGAGTATTCACTCATTGTCTATATAAGAATAGCTAGATGCTGACTTCTCATCAAAGAAGTCAGTGATTCATTTTTCTTCTACTGAAATATATACAAGAGTTACTGCATTTCTCATACAATCTTCTTAGTATACTAAGTATCATATCTGTGATATTCTCATAATAACTCTGTAGTCTATAAGCTTGCTATTTAAGCAAGATAGTCAAGCTCACTAATACAGCTTCTTAAATAACTATCTCTATATAATGTCACTGACTAGTCATTACTTTAGTTCTGTTATATTACAATTTAAATCACTCAATCTGATTATAAGTTTGAATCAGTTGAGCTCTAACAGACTGATATGATCTCATGTATCTACACTGAGACTGATCTGATTTCACTCTCTGAGAAAAACTCTACATCATTCTCTAGAGTGTGTACACCTCTATTCTGGCAGAAATCTGAGATTTCTGAACTCACTGCATACTTTAGTATGAGTTCTTCAACTGCTCTATCACTGTCACAGCCTCTACACATCTATATCTATCATGAAGATAGAGAGATTAAGGTCAGAGATTCTCTGAGATATAAGAGAAACACATTATCTGAATTTCACAGCTTTATTCATACTCTTAAATGAAAATTCCGCCTTAATCTGAGCCAGTATAATACTCATGAGATATGAGTAATATATACTGTCACTCTTCTTGAAGATATCTCTGCAACTACTTGAGTCATTAAGAAGAGAGAGCTTGAGTATACTGATACTGCAATGACTTAAGAAGAATTCAAGAACTTTCTACTAAATCAAATCAAAGATTATCATAATTACAGCTTCACAGTGACACAGCAGTTTAACTCATTATATTAATAAGATAATAAGAATTCTTTCAATTTCAATGTAAGATTTGAAGAATATTGAGAGGAATTAACTGATAATTTGAATTAATTAAAGATATAGCTTTATCTCATGAAGCTGACTTATAAAATGTGAATAATAATATCATATTATCAGAGTTCATCAATTAATCACACTGAGCTTGTTAACCTGACTTTTCAGATCTATTTGAATAATCAATTCTTCAAGAAAAAGATCAATAAGATCTCTTCTAAGTAATTAATAACAGAATCTAAACAGTGTCATGACAGCTTCAGTGTGAAGAAAGTAAAGAAGAATTTCAAGTATTCTGATTCTTCACTCACTGTAAAGAAATGTTAAAAAAGATTTAATAAAGATCTCTATTTTAACTGTAAAGCTGATGATCACTATATCAGTGATTATAAGAAGTCAAAGAAGAAAAGAAACTGATAAGATATCTTCTCAAAGTTAACTTCTCTTCTGACAAATGTATCTGTGAAAGATAAAGAAGAGAAAGAAATAAAGAATTGATAATTCTCATATCTCTGAGTTTATGTTATAATCACAATAAATACTCTGAATAAGGAAATATCAGTGAGATATCTACTAGACTTCAGAATAGATACTAACTTCATATTCTATTTCTTTTCTTTGATGAAGAATTGAAAGAAAATAGATCTGTCAGATTATATAAAATTTATTAATGAAACAAAGTACTATCATTTTAATATAATTCAAGTGAAGTGTGTGATCACAGACTCAGAAGAAATCTTTAAGAAGAGTAGTCTGCTTCTTCACACTGTTAATATCATAGATGAGAACATTATTCTAGATCTTTCATAAATGAGAGAAAACAATTCTCTCATTAACTGAGTCACTCAGATGTGACAGTATTATCTCACTGATGAAGAGATAGTAATAGAGAAATCTGAAGAGTTTCATTGAAAGAATCTTGAGAAAAAGATAGAGTTAATATACTGTATAGCAGATGATTGAGACTTGAGAACAGATGAAGAAGTCATCATTCTCACTGTAAGATTAGCAGCAGTATCTGTCATTGAAGATAGATATATATAACATCTCTTTACAGATTATAAGAATGTCTTTTCAGAAAGAGAAGTAGTGAAGTTTTCTGATATCAAGATATAATATAAGATTCATCTTGAAGACAGTGTAACAGCACTGTATGAGTCTCTTTACAACTTGTCTATAAAGAAATTGAATGTTCTGCACAAATATCTTGAGAAAGTATAATTAAAAAACTGAATACACTTATCAAAGAGTTCAGCAGAGACATCTATACTCTTTGTATTCAAGAAGAATAGTAGACTATGTCTATGCATAGACTACAGAGATCTCAATAAGATGATGATTAAGAATTACTATTCATTACTGTTAATTAATAAGATGATTAATCAATTATCTGAAGCAAAGATGTTCTCAAAGATTGATATATAGAATGTCTATCATAGAATCAGAGTTAATAAAGACAATGTTTGAAAAACAGCTTTTTATATCAAGTACAGCAATTTTGAATAGCTTGTTTTATCTTTTGATCTTTGTAATACTTCAGTCATCTTTCAGATCTATATAAATAAGATGCTGCAGAGCCTTGTCAATGTCTTCTGTATAGTATACTTAGATAATATTCTACTCTTCTCAAAAACAGAGAAAGAATATGATACTCATGTTTGAGAAGTGTTGAGTGGCTTAAGACAGTATAAACTCTATATAAACACTGAAAAATGCTTGTTCTATATACAGAAGATTGATTTCTTAGATTATATTATTAAAGTGAATGATATTTGAATGAACAGAAGCTGAGTCTCTGTCATTGAGAACTGGCCAGTGTCACAGACATACTGTAAGATGCAGATGTTTCTAGAATTTATGAATTTCTACAGATGATTCATCTATACATATTCACAGATTACTGTCTCTCTTACAGATCTGTTAAAGAGAAGTATAAAAGACAGAAAAACAGAATCATTTATTCTCACTCAAGACATTGTACAGGTATTTACAGAATTGAAACAAGCTTTTACAGATATTACAATACTGAATCACTTTAACTCTAACTTACTCTGTCAGTGTGAGAGTGATATATTCAGAAATGAGATCTGTGAAATCTTTTCACAGTTGATATCAGAGATCTTTCAATGCTGAAAGAATCAGAAGATAATTATCTCTGAGAATACAGACAATGAAATGTCTGTGAGAGAAGACTTTTTTACAGAGTTTATAAGATACTGTGAATAGAGATCAGTGATCTTCTTCTTCAAGAAGTTATCACTCACACAGAGAAGATATAATACTCATAATTAAGAGATATTAGTAATTGTTGAATTCTTTAAGATCTGATGATATTATCTTCAGAGTAGTAAGTATTCAGTGTAAGTTCTCACTAATCATACAAATCTGCATTACTTCTTGATAATAAAGAGCTTGACAGAACATCAAGTCAGATGAGCAGAGCTGCTTTCAGAGTATGATTTCTATATCTGATACTGTTCAGATTAGCTTAATCTCATCAACATATTATCTGAACAGCCTGATTATAATATTATTAATGTGAAGAAGAATTCTATAAAAGAATCTCTGTTATCACTGCAGAAGAAGCTGGCTGCAGAGAGTTAAGATTCTCTGAAGCTCAGAAATAATGCTGATAAGACAGCTGTATAACTCAGTATAGAAGATGAAAGAAAATCTGAGTCTCTGCAGAGAATTAACACTGAAGATCATGAGCTTCTTATATTATATCTTACTATTATTGAATTGATAAAGAATAAAACAGTCTACAATCTTTCAATCTGACTACTTTTGAAATTTATTGATAAATTATAGAAGAAGAATATCTCTACTACAGCTCAAATTCAGAAGTTGAAGAAGAAAGAATTCAGTTTGAACTTGAAAGAGACAGACTCTGAGCAGAGCAGTGCTGCTAAGAAATCAAGTCACTGATAACTAGAAGAATGTGAACTTCTACTACTGAATAGTTCAGTCTTCATCCCTCATAGCAGAGTGATGTGTCAGAAGTTATTAAGAATTCATTATAATAATTCCCATGTGAGACACTTCAGATTAGAGAAGACTGGGAAGCTTCTAAAATGTAAATATATTTAAAACAAGCTCTGAACAGATATCAAAGAGTATATTAAAACTTACAATATCTGTCAAAGAATAAAGATTTCATAATATAAGTAATACAGTGAGTTGATATCACTGTCTGTTTCAAAAAGCTTATGATAGAATCTATTAATGAATTTCATAGTTGACCTGCTGAAGTTGATAAGAGTCAAAGAATATAACTCAATTTTAATCATTATTAACTGTTTCACAAAGATAATCAAATATATCTCTACTTATAAAAAGATTAAAGCCTCTGAATTAACTGATCTGTTTTTAGATATCATCATTTGTAATCACAGTGCTCTGAAATTATTAATAACAGATTAAGAATCTCTCTTCATTAGTAAATACTGATCAGCTTTTTGCTATTATTTTATGATAAGATATCTTCTCAGTACTGTATTTTATCTGCAGACAGATGATCAGACTGAACATCAGAATCAGATACTAGAACAGCATCTTCAAGCATTCTATTTATATTATTAGAATGATTGACTCAAACATCTTCTAATCACTGAATTCATATATAACAATGTAAAAAATGTAATCTTAAAGATATCTTCTTTCTATACTTATTATGAATATAATTCTTTGTTATTCAGTGACATGATGAACAATATTTTAAAGAGAGAGATAGATAGTCAGAATGTTGAACAGATACAGAGAATAGAGTATCTCTCAGTGTCAGAAGTAAAAGCAAGATTGAAACTTTTGAATAAAATTCATGAGAAGAAAGTGAAAAGCATTCACTGTATTCAGAAGCAGTAGATAAAATACTATAATTGAAAACATTTATCAATGAAGTTCTTGATAGAGAATTAAATACTACTTTCAGTAAAGAATATTAAGATAATGAGACTGTGTAAGAAGCTCAGTGAGCAGTGACTAGAATCTTTCTCAGTAATAAGAGTAATGAGTAAGTAGATATATAAGTTAAAATTATTCACAGAATTGAAATCAATTTATTCTGTTTTTCATATTTTCTATTTAAAGTTCTATAAGTAACACTCTGAGACAGAGCTGTCTTAGCTGAATAATATCAAGATTGAGAGTAATACTGAATATCTTATAAAGAAAATATTGAATAAGTGAACATATTATGACAAGCTTCAATATCTTATTAAATGAGAAGATTATTCATTATCAGAGAATTTGTGAGAATCACTTAAGTATTTGAAAAATACTGAGAAAGAGATTGCAAGCTATAAGACAGCTAGTAGAGATCACTTCATTATACATCAGAGATGTTGAATAAGAAATACTACTTAAGACTTCTTATTTTTTCTCAAAGGATTTTTTTAGAGATAATCTTACAGTGATGAGTCAGCATCTTATAAGCTCTATAGCACTCTTCTTCTATTTTCTCTCAAAGAGTTTTTTAGAAGTTTAATGAGACTACACAAGTGTAAAATTCCTGAAGTAATTAGAGAAAAGAAATATTTGAAATCAATAAAAAGATTAATATTATCAACTCACAGACTGCTGCTATTATAATGAGACTGCAGCCTACTGAAAAAGTAAAAAGAGAGAATCTCAGAGTCTACTCATTAATAATCACATTCTCACTAAACTTATTCTTCACTGTTGAAGTCTTCAGCACTGATATCTTTGTCTGTCAAGAAGTTAGCACTGCAGTATCACAGAGAAGCATGCTGCAGAACAGCATGCATACTATAAAAGAGTATGAAAGATGCTAAAATTATTCACTTATCAACTTATAAAGTATCTCAGTCATCTGCTTTAACTGAAGTGAGATTCTCTTTAATCAGTGATTGATCTTCACAGTGCTTTCAATGATAACACTGACTGATCTCTTCTTGAGATCAGTCATTCTGAGATGTTTTTTCATTGCAGAGATTCATGCTTTCATCTTCTTTTACAGATAAGTAAGAGAGATCTTCTCAGTCTTGATAGAATTCATCAACACTTGAAGCTCTGAGATTCTCACTCTGTACTACTTAAACATCTGAGCTTCTTATCAGAGCTGACACAATGTCTTCTTATAGAGTAGATAATACTTACAGAGAGATAGAAGTTATTGTTACAGATATAACAGAAACAACAGAAGTGAGAAAAGAGACAGATGTATAAGATCTCTCTCTTCTTCAGCTACTTAGCACAGTGCAGACAAGTAGCAGTGCTGATCAGAGACTGCACTGAAGCCTCTTTATAAAGAGAAAATAAAGAAACTGCAGGATTCTGCAGACTCAACTTAGCAGCATTCTGAGCAGAGCTCAGATATGCTGCAGAAGAGAAACTACAGATTGAGCTTCTCAGAGTCACTGTTCTCAGAATCAAGCTCTCTCTGAGTTTCTCTCTGAATGATTACATGAGGTTATACATCACTGTATTAACTGAGAGAGAAGGCAGTGTTACAACAGTGATGAGAGAGACAGAGAAAGAACTGAACATAAATAAATCAACTGACAGAAGAGACAACATCTCACTACAAGATATAGTAACTATCACTGCAGCTGTAAGAGAAGCAGAAGAAGAAGAAGAAGAAGATGTGATAATGAAAGCAGTGCTCTCACAGTCTATCAATACTGCTATCTCTGTCTCTAACTGAGCTTTCTTGATAGTCATAAAGACTGCAGTCACATTATGAAGATATTTACTCACTAGAAAATGTCAGAATAAGTTCTTTATTATTCTTCAAGAATGATACTTTCATACACTCACTGTTACAATTGAGAGAGAAGAAAGAAAAATATGTTATAAGAGAGAAGAATCTTTTTAAAAAATCCTATCACTACTATTAGCTTTGTCTCTAAAACACATCACTTTTACAGAGAATTTCATATATAGAACAGAATATGATGAGAGATCTATAAGTCACTTATTAACTACATTTTTCACATCTTAAATTGATATATAAGAAACTCACTTATCACATAATTGATTTGAACAAAGATGAGAAAAGAAAGATCTATATAGTTAGCAGAAAAACTCATCTATTTCTTTATATCATATGCAGTATATATACTGTTAATCAGTTGATAATTATTGCTATATAACAAAGATAACTCTTAATTCAGTAATCTTGAGAGTATCAGAACCATACTCTTAAAGAGAAGAGTATTGTTACATTCTCAGCTGTGTTAAGACTCTGCTGCAGTTTCATATAGCTTATCACTTTCATGCAGATGATTTCATTCTGTCTGAACTGGTTTTCAATCACTCTATGACATCATTTGAATATATTATAGAAAAATTCAATTGATGAATATAAGAATCTCACTTCTATATAAGATCAGCAGATTACTCTTTCTTAGTAGTAAGACACTGCTGAGATATCACTCTTACTATACTCACTTATAGAATGAGAGAAGAGTATCTGCTCATTATCTATATAAGAATAGCTAGATACTGACTCTTCATCAAAGAAGTCAGTGATTCATTTTTCTTCTACTGAAATATATACAAGAGTTACTGCATTTCTTATACAATCTTCTTAGTATACTAAGTATCATATCTGTGATATTCTTGCAATAACTCTGTAGTCTACAAGCTTGCTATTCAAGTAAGATAGTCAAGCTCACTTATACAGCTTCTTAAATAACTACCTCTATGTGATGCTACTGACTAGCCACTGCTTTGATTTCATCACGTTACACTATGACACAGTTTTAACATTAGATAGTAGTTTCATACTGTCTCAGTGAGACTTACTATCTACTCTTATTACATTTTTCAAATAGAATCATAATTTCCACTTCTTATTTTAAATTATTTTTATTGCTTTAAATGACTTTAAATCTCATTTGAGTATTATCAAAAAGTGATACTTTTTAAAAAATTAAAAATAGTCTAAAAAAAACCTTAAAATGTCTAAAAATAGTAACTTTATGCTAAGAATAAGACTAAATGAGACTAAATGAGATCACTTTCTTAATTTTTCTAAGTCATGATCTCATTTTAAGATCTGATATATAGTCACTTTGCATGTTTTCTTAATGATTAGTCTCAGCAGGATTCATATCAAGAAATGTATGAAATCAGATCAAATGAAATTAAATGTGAAATTCATAGTTCTGATAAATAGTCTATTCATCATTCTTTATATGAAAGTTAATATGAAAAATATTTTTTCACTATATAAAGTTTTTTTCTTATAGACTTTTAATTTATAAAATAATACTATTATATTTAACTAATTCAGTTAATAAAAAAATTATTTTCTTTCAATTATAGAAAATTAAAAATAATCTTCTTATCTATAATATATAATTAGAAATAATTATAAATTTAAATTATTAATTACTGCTTAGATAAATTTTTTAATACATTTTATAAGTAATTAAAAATGAATGAAAAATTAAGACTTGAGTAGATATTGAGTGAAAACAGGCGTTGAATGATTGATTATGTTAAAATAGTGAATAGCATGATTGATTCTTCAGATTAGCTATTTTATATGTTCTGTTCATTAATGTACACTCTCAGTGATTGTTCACCTTTCCCTTTCACATCTGGAAGTCCCTTCAATTTTAGTACAACATGCTACGGCTGCGAATTTGAATATACGTGAATACCAATTAACTCGATTGGGAATCCCCCCTGGTAAGAATAAACGCCAACGCGCCGAAAGACACAAGAATATCAAACATTAACCCTGCTCATTAAGGAGACAATTTATAAGGGAGAAGTTTGATTTTCAAACAAGACAAGAAACACATTCGATGGATCTCCCCAACTCCGGAAGCATGGGCAACCATCTAGAGCAATAATAATAATAATAACAATGGGACCGAGAGCAATATCAACTGAAGTCAGTCCATCTTTTCAATACTACCAACCACAAGTGTAGCAGGACCTCTTAATCAAGCGGGGGCGCCTCTGGATCCTCCATACACTGGTCAACTCTCATAATCCTCTTCCCAGTTTTCCTCGCAATGTCGATCACATCTCTCGTGTACTTCACCGTATCCTCGCTAATGAAATGCATGACCACCAGGTCCCCACCCTTATCCACGTCACGCTGGAATGCCTTAACTTGTTTTTCAGGAGTGGGTGAACCGGCCCACAGCCAATCTTCGATGTCAACACTCCAGTTGATAATTTGAGGGTCTTTTATGAACCAGGCGAGTCGCTGGCGGGTTCGTGCTCCAAGGATCCCATACGGAGGACGAAAGTATCGAGCTTATAAACATTAGTTCAATTTGTCAAAGTGGATAGGCAAACAGCTAAACGACCAGTAAAACTTACAGTCAATTCCCAACTTTTCCCTCATTATTTGGAGATTCTTAACAATCTCATCATCGATCTCCGCATCAGTTTTAAGCTCCTCCATCCTAGACATTTGTGAGCAATGAATCGCCAATGACAACTGACTCTCACCACAAAAAGAAATATAACATACGGAGGATGCGACCATGTATGGAGCGCAACTTGATGACCCCTGGCCGCCATGTCCCTGTATAGATCGGTCCACCCAGAGTTTAGTACCGCCAATCCATTCCCCACAGTGAAGAACGTCGCATTGATTCCCTCCGAAGTCAAAATGTCCAGCATCTGCCGTCCCAAAGCCGGAGAGCCATCGTCAATACCAAATGCGAATGAGTTAGGGCGTTTACATCGCAGCCAAAGCGTCCCGGTTGGCAGCTTTTCAGGGGCAGGGAATGTTCTAGGCCGCGTCGCGGTGATTTCCACTTTCGAGACCTTCAATTTCTCCGGGAGATAGAACCCTTTAAACGATACGGACAAAGCACGGGTATAGTCGATATTAAAATGTGAGATTGGAATATAGATATCATTACCCTGCTGATATCTGCGGGCTTCTATATCATCCCATGTTTCCGGATAAGGGTTCTTGAAAGCGTCGCATTGGGAGTTGGTTTGCGTTATGGAGATGGTAAAATGACTTGCCCCTTCACAGACTATGTGCAGATACATGTCTTTGAACGGGGTAAGGTCGAAACAGGTACTCGTGAGTTGGGTATGGAAGTTCTGGTCGGCATTGGTGGGAGAAAGTTCGACATAGCCGTCGGCCCATACCATGGGCATATTTTCACCACTACCATGCCAGGCATCTAGGTCATTCCGTCCTCCATGTGTAAATGTGTCAATAATAAGGACGGGATTCTGTCCTGCTCGAGCGCGGGGAACATTGGAGGCGATCGCGGTACATAGGAGGAGCGCAAGATATATGCTGCCCTTGGGGAGAGGAACGAGATTGAGGAAAGCCATCGTGAATCACGATATTTCTTCCTTGTTCTGGGCTTTCTTTGTATACTATTATAGGGTAGTCTGATATAGTTACAGGGTAGAGGGGTGGGCAGCGAGAATAGTCTCGAAGAAATTGCGCAATGAATACTCAAATAAGTCCAGGGGTACTAACAGCAGTACCTTAAGAGCTGCTGCCCGACTCGTAAAGAGCTGCGGTTCAGTAAGATGAAAGATATAGTAGTAGACGCATATATGAAAACCTGAAGGCATAATACCCAGGCAAACAGTGTGTATATCTGCGCGTGTCCAATAAGTACTCGCAGAGAGGAAGAAATAAATAGAAGGGGCTTTGACACGCTCAGCAGGAGCGTCTTTCCCACGCCGTGGGCTACAGCAGGCTTCATCGTTGCCCTTGACAGAATATCGAAGAAGAAGTAAATATCCGTCTAGATGGCGGATAGGAAGGAGCATCTGCTCTGTCTTGTTGCGCTGTTTCGGCCTGTGTGTATACTGAGTCTCATTCGCTAGTTAGTGGAAGAGCGGATAGGCTTCTTGGCCGTTGTGAGAAAGAGAGGAAAAGATCCTTCTTGAGAATAGAGTATAAGATTGCCTGTCACTTGGAGAGAGTTCAAATGGATAAAAATTTAGACTGAAAGCAGTGCATAAGCTGTGTCTCTCATCCACTCAATGAACTTTGAAAAGCACTCTATCCCCTCATCTGGCAGCAAGGCACAATTAGCGCGATAGTTAGTTACCATTAGTGTAACGATTAAGCTGTTAGCTCATTACTGTCAGCTTTTCTGTTCATCATCATCACATTTCTCCGTCATCATCTACTCGAGTTTGTGTATAATATCACTGTGAAAGAAAGAGAGTAAAAGAGAATAAAGAGAGAGTTTCAAGATTAAAATCTGCTTACACTGTAGATGATATTTCTCTCTGTTAGAGAAGCTGATGTTGACAGAAGTTCTATTTATTTATATTATAATATAGCTAAACACTTTGAGTTTTATTAGATAGAAGATATTATACACTTATTTTTCTTCTTATTTTATATTAATAAATGAATTCTACCCTCTTACCACCACAACTGCCTCTACCGCCCCGCAACTCTCTCTACCTCTACTCTTCTTACCACCCCTTTTACCCTCTACTCTCTAATCTCTCTATCATCACCATCATCTCTACCGCCTCTATCACTCTCTCTCTCTATCACTCTCTTCCACCCTGTATCACTTCTACCACTTCTACCACTCTTTTCACTCCTTTCACCCCTTTCACTTCATCTACCCCTTCTACCTCTTCTACCCCTTTCATCTCTTTCACTCTTTACTCTCTCTACTGCCTCTATCACTCTCTTTCAACCAGTATCATCTCTATGACTATTATCAGATTAATCAGAATCATACAGGCTGCAGAGCCAGCGGCTCAATCTTTAAATTCAAAGAGATGCATATGACATCATATGAGATTATGTTACAGAGAATTTAGTAGTGCATGCTATGAACATAGAGATCAAAGATGAATGTAGAGAAAAGTATAAGAAATGTAAATACTGTAGAGAATGTATAAAAAGAGCAGAATGAAAAAAAGAATGAAGATTTGAAAATTGATTTGAGCTGAAGATATAAATTAGAGCATTTAAATATTTTTAATAAGATGTATGTAATATCACATTATAATGTTTTTTGCATGAAAAAGTTAGTTTTTCTATAATAAATATAGTATATTAATAAATGTATAGATTGTAATGAATGTATTGATTGTAATAAACGTAGAGAAAAGTATAAAAAATATAAATACAGTAGAGAACATCTGTAAAGAAAATAAAGAAAATTAATATCAGTTATTCAACTAACTGTTTCAATTTTATTAAATGAATTTATTGACTACTGCAGCTATTACCTGTGACAATCTCTCTAAATTATGTGATCAATCACTATATTAAGCTTTTTATAAATATTTTTATTAATATAATTTTCCACTATACTACAGATTATAATCTGAAGAGTATGTTTTTCTTTTCAAAATATTATATTAATATTTCAACAAGAGTAGTTCATCTTTTTCAGAAAAACTCTTACTTTGTATTAAAATATTTCATTTTCTCTAAATCTATCAGTTGATAAATTTATATTCTTTGCAAAAAAACGCATTGTTTATTGCGAATAATGTGTAAGAATAAGTACTTGTAGGTGATTATTCAGTGATTCACAGCTTAGTATAATATGTACTAATAGCTACTAGAAGTATTCATAGTAGAAAGATAAATATAGAGATTGAATGTATAATAGTATTCAAGCTGAGTTATAAATAGTAGTCATGAACTTTAGTCTATATAGTTATATATAGTCAAGAGCTGCTAACTCTATTAATTACATAAGAGATAGTAATAAAGATAAAATATCTGTAAGAAGTAAAATTTCTTATATACTCTTTTCTCTCTAAAGCTATATCTGTGAAGTCTTTTACTGAGTAATTTTATAGAATCAGACTCAGTACTGTAGTAATACTCATTAATAACTCTTCATATCTATAAAAAATCTCAGTGAGGAAAAGTCTCTTATTACTATTAAGAGAAAAGAGTCTATTACTCAGTTTCTTATTTCATAAAATTCTTTATAATCTGCAGATCTTTCTCTGACTACTATATATATTTATCTTATATCTTTTAATCAGAAGAGTTGAAGTTAACTCTCAATTATTATTTCATAAGATTCTTATATACTTGTCACACAGATTTATTTTACAGCTTTCAATTCAGAGAATTTTACTTAAGTCTCAATTATTCTTTTAGAAGATTCTGATATAACTGTTACACAGATTCATTCTGCATGTTAAATCGCTTCTTATAAGATAATTATTATTAAAGAGAAGTACTTATAAGTTAATCTTTTATTTATTCTTATAAATAATTATTCTTTGATAATATAGAGTTGTAAGAAATTTTTCATTCTTTCATTAACTCTGTAAAATTATAGAATCAAGATATACATAGTCTGTAATTACTCTTTATAATCACTTAGAAAGATTCAGATCTGTGATTTATAATTACTCTTTATTTACTAGAGTAATCTAACTATTTCACAGAATTACTTAGAGTGTAAATAGATCTTTTTAAAGTAGTATAAATATCTCAGATCTGTCTGCAGAATCTTATTTTCTCTTCTCTTTTTCTATAACAGCTCTTATTTTTATAATCTGTGTATATCTTTATTTATCTGTCAAGTTTTTTTACAGAGATAATAGAGAGAGAGTGTTTCTGACAATATCTACATATTGATGTAATGTGGTTCGGGAGAACGTACGACCGCCGGATAATAACGCGGCTGCTTCCGAACATGCTTACACTTCTAAATATGCTTACAAATGTGAAGGAGTTATAGCGGCCACTAATTAATTTAGTATAACATATATAAGAAGTCAGCGTACACCTGTGATCATACACTGACTCAAGCAATCTTTGAATCACATGTGATAGCATTTCTAAAAACTGATGAGAAGTGCAGGCTTCTTCAGAGTGTGATAATTCTGTCTACAAAGCAATTTGTAGTTATCATGTCAGTGTGATTCTAAAACACATTAAAAAATAGTGTATAAAGAAGCAGTAAATGAAAGAGCATCTGAATGATACTACTCTGCTTATTGAGGAAAAACTTCACACTCAGATGAATATCATGTATGTGAATGAATGAGATGTGAGAAAGAGAATGTAAGTGATGAACTAGATTCAAAGAAGATCACTCTCTACTCAGAAGAATAAAAGAGAGATAATCATTACTGAAGTCATATAATAATAATAGAAAACAGAAATCAGAAATTATATAACAATATAATGATATAATAATATAATAATAGACATTATATAATCAATGAGAAATCACTGAAATGAATATCTTTTCTAGTTAATATGAACACTCTTCTCTACTATCTGAACTGAAAGATATGCAGAACCTCTCAGAGAATTTACTCAAAGTAGTAAGAAAAGCAGCTGAGATCACTGAATCAGAAGTGAAACTTCATATATATACAAGAATTCTAAATAAGATTAAGGCCTTGTATACACAGTGACAGGCTAAGACAGAAGTGAAGCAACAATTAATATTCATTATAAATTAAGTATTCACTATAAAGAGCTTCACTGACATAATTGCTATCATTAATAAGAATAGGAAAAATCAGGTCATAGATCTGCAGCAGGAAATTGAATGTTTATACAGATAGATAATTATATCAAATCTGAAGATCTTATTATAATTGTTCACAATCTCTTTAAAAGTGTACACATTATCTGAGATCACTGCATATAATGAGAATTTAAGCATGAAATATATCAAGTCAGAAGATCTGTCAGAGTTATTAGACTTCAATAATAACTGAAACAATAATGCTGCAATCAGCTAACTAAGTCAGATACAATTAGACTGACCGTCAGAATCATTAATTTCATATTTGATTTCATTTGATTTGATCTCATACATTTCTTGATGTGAATTTCACTGGAACTAGTCATTAAAAAAACGTGCAAAGTGACTATATATCAAATCTCAAAATGAAACCATGACTTGAAAAAAATGAGAAAGTGGTTTCATTTGATCTCATTTAGATTCATTCTTGACATAAAGTTACTATTTTTAGACATTTTAAGGTTTTCTTTAGACTATTTTTAATTTTTTAAAAAGTAACACTTTTTGATAATACTCAAATGAGATTTAAAGTCATTTAAAGCAATAAAAATAATTTAAATTGAGAAGTGAAAATCATGATCTCATTTGAAAAATGTGACAAGAGTAGACAGTAAGTTTCACTGAGACAGTATGAGACTACTATCTAATGTTAAAACCATGTAATGAGATCAGTTGAATTAGTAATAAGACTATCAAAAATTCTGGTCCTGGTCTCAGACACGGTCACACGGTCAGTCTAGATGCAATTATATTATCAGATTGAATATAAACTCATAGACAAACAGTTAACTGTAACATGACGGAACCGAAGTGATGACTAGTCAGTGATATCATGTAGAAGTAGTTGTTTGAGAAGCTGTATAAATGAGCTTAACTATCTTGCTTGAATAGTGAGCTTGTAGACTACAGAGTTATTGTGAGAATATCACAGATATAATACTTAGTATACTAAGAAGATTATATGAGAAATGCAGTAACTCTTATATATATTTCAGTAGAAGAAAAAACAAATCACTGACTTCTTTAATGAGAAGTCAGTATCTAGCTATTGTATATAGATAATGAGTGAATACTCTTCTTTCATTTCATGAGTGAGAATAGATGAAGTGATATCTCAGTGATGCCTCACTGTCAAGAAAGTGTAATCTGCTGATCTTGTATAGAAGTAGAGTTCTTATATTCATCAATCAGATCTTTCTATAATATATTTAAATAATGTCATAGAGTGATTGAAAACCAGTGCAAACAGAATGAAATTATTCATATGAAAGTGATAAGCTATGTGAAACTGTAACAGAGTTCTAACACAGCTGAAAGTATGATAATATTCTTCTCTTTAAGAGTATAGTTCTGATACTCTCAAAATTATCAGATTAGAAGTTATCTTTGTTGTATAGTAATAGTAATCAATTAATTGACAGTATATATACTGTATATAATATAAAGAAATAGATGAGTTCTTCTGCTAACTGTATAGATCTTTCTTTCTCATCTCTGTTTAAATTAAATATGTAATGAGTGAGTTTCTTATATATTGATTTAAAATGTGAAAAATGTAGTTAATAAGTAACTTACAGATCTCTCATTATATTCTGTTCTATATATAAAATTCTCTGCAAAAGTGATGTATTTTAGAGATAAAGTTAACAGTAGTGATAGAATTTTTTGAAAAGATCTTCTCTCTTCTATGATATATTTTTCTTCTCTCTTCTCTCAATTATAACAGTGAGTGCATGAGAGTATCATTCTTGAAAGATAATAAAGGACTTATTCTGATATTTTCTAGTGATTAAATGTCTTCATAATGCAGCTGCGGCCTCCATGACTGTCAAGAAAGCCAGATTGAAGATGAAGACAGCAGTGTCAATGAGCTGCAGAAGCACTGCTCTTATTATCACATCTTCTTCTTCTATATCTCTTACAGCTGCAGTGATAGTAGCCATGCCTTGCAGTGAGGTGTTATCTCTTCTGCTGATCAGTTCATCTGTGTTCAGTTCTTTTTCTACTCTCTTCACTACTGTTATAACATTATTCTCTTTCTCAGTCAACACAGTGATGTATGACCCTGTGTGATCATTCAGAGAGAATCTTGAGAAGAGCTTGATTTCAGAAATAGCAGCTCTGAGAAGTCTAATCTGTAGTTTCTCTTCTGTGATATATCTAAGCTCTGCTTGAAATACTGCTGAGTTGAGTTTGCAGAGTCTCACAGTTTCTTTGTCTTCTCTCTGTGAAAAGACTTTAGTACAGTCTCTGACTGATATTATTATATATCTATACTGCACTAAGCAGCTGAAGAAGAGAAGAATCTTATACACTTATCTCTTCTCTTACTTCTGTTATTTTTATTACATCTATAACAATGACTTCTGTCTCTCTGTAAGTATTATCTCACAGAAAGACATTGTATTAACTCTGATAAGAAGCTCAGATACTCAAGCAGTACAGAGTGAGAGTCTCAGAGCTTTAAGTATTAGTGAATTCTATCAAGACTAAAGAGATCTCTCTTACTTATCTATAAAAGAAGATAAAAGCATGAATCTCTGAGATGAAAAAACATCTCAGAATAACTAGCTCTAAGAAGAAGTTAGCTAGTGCTGCTGTTAAAAGTACTACAGAGATTAATTACTAATTGAAGAGAATCTCACTTCAGTTAAAGCAGATAACTGAGATATTTTATAAGTTAATAAATTAATACTTTCAGTATCTCTTATACTCTTCTACAGCATGCTTCTCTGCAGTGTCACAGTACTAACTTCTTAACAGATAAAGATATCAGTGTTGAAGACTTTAACAGTGAAAAATAAGTTTGATAAGAGTATAATTATTAATGAGTAGACTCTGAAGTTTCCTCTTTTTACTTTTTCAGCAGACTGCAGCCTCATTAGAATAGCAGCAGTCTGTAGATTAATAATATTAATCTTTATTAATTTTAAATATTTCTTTCTTTTCCTATTAATCACTTCAGAAATTTTACACTTGTGTAGTCTCATTAAACTTCTAAAAATCCTTTGAGAGAAAATAGAAGAAGAGTGCTACAGAGTTCATAAGACACTGATTCATTATTATGAGATTATCTCTAAAAAACTCTTTGAGAAAAATGAGAAGTCTTAAGTAATATTTCTTATTCAATATCTCTAATGTATAATGAGACAGTCTCTACTAGCTATCTTACAGCTTGTAATCTCTTTCTCAGCATTTTTCAAATGCTCAAGCAGTTTTCATGAATTCTCTGATAATGAATAATCTTCTTATTTAACAAGATATTAGAGCTTACTGTAATATATTCACTTATTCAATATTTTTTTTATAAGATATTTAATATCACTCTCAATCTCAATACTATTCAGCTGAGATGATTTCACTTCAGAGTATTACTGATAGAACTTTAAATAGAAAATGTGAAAAATAGAATGAATTGATTTCAATTCTGAGAGTAATTTCAACTTATATATCTACTTATTCATTACTCTTGTTACTGAGAAAGATTCTAGTCACTGCTTATTGAGCTTCTTACACAGTCTTATTATCTTAATATTCTTTGCTAAAAGTAGCACTTAATTCTCTATCAAGAACTTTATTAAAAGATGTTTTTAATTATAGTATTTCATTTATTACTTCTAAATACAGTAAATACTTTTCACTGTCTTTTCATAAATTTTATTTAAAAGTTTCAATCTTACTTTTACTTCTGATACTGAGAGATACTCTATTCTCTGTATCTATTTATTATTCTGACTGTTTATTCTTCTCTTGAAAATATTGTCCGCGATGTCACTGAATAATGAAGAATTATATTCACAATAAGTATAGAAAGAAGATACTCTTAAGATTACATTCTTTATATTATTATATATGAATTCAGCAGTCAGAAGATGTTTAGACTAATCATTCTGATAATATAAATAGAATACTTGAAGATGCTGTTCTAATGTCTGATTCTGATATTCAGTCTGATTATCTGTCTGTAAATGAAATGCAGTACTGAGAAGATATCTTATTATAAGATGATAATAAAAGACTGATCAGTACTTACTGATGAAGTGAGATTCTTGATCTGTTATTAATAATTTCAGAGCACTGTGATTATAAATAATAATATGTAAAAACAGATTAGTTAATTCAGAGGCTTTAATCTTTTTATAAATAGAAATATATTTAGTCATCTTTATAAAGTGATCAATAATGATCAAAATTGAGTCATATTCTTTAACTCTTATTGACTTCAGCAGATCAACTATGAAATTCATTGATAGATTCTGTTATAAGCTCTTTAAAACAGACAATGATATTAACTTACTGTATTACTTATACTGTGAGATCTTTATTCTTTGACAGATATTATAAGTCTTAACATACTCTTTGATATCTGCTCAAAGCTTGTCTTAAATATATTTATATTTTAGAAGCTTCTCAGTCTTCTCTAATCTGAAGTACTCTGTATGAGAATTATTATAATGAATTCTCAATAACTTCTGACACACTACTCTACTACAAGAGATGAAGACTGAATCATTCAGCAGTAGAAGTTTATATTCTTCTAGTTATCAGTGACTTGATTTCTTAGTGATACTACTCTTCTCAGAGTCTGTCTCTTTCAAGTTCAAACTGAATTCTTTCTTCTTCAACTTCTGAATTCAAGCTGTAGTAGAGATATTTCTCTTCTATAATTTATCAATAAATTTCAAAAGTAGTCAGATTGAAAGATTATAGACTGTTTCATTCTTTATCAATTCAATAATAGTAAGATATAATATAAGAAACTTATAATCTTCAGTGTCAGTTCTCTGTAGAAATTCAGGTTTTCTTTCATCTTCTATACTGAGTTATACAGCTGTCTTATCAGTGCTGTTTCTGAGCTTCAGAGAATCTCAATTCTCTGCAGTCAGCTTCTTCTACAGTGATGATAGAGATTCTTTTATAGAATTCTTCTCTGTATTAATAATATTATAAACAGACTGTCTAGATAATGTGTCAGCAGAGTTAAGCTGATCTGAATAGTATCAGATATAGAAATCATACACTGAAAGCAGCTCTGTTTATCTGGCTTGATATTCTATCAAGCTCTTTATTATCAAGAAGTAACACAGATTTATATAATCAGTGAGAACTTACACTGAGTACTTACTACTCTGAAGATAATATTACCAGATTTTAAAGAATTCAACAATTACTAATATCTCTTAATTATGAATATTATATCTTCTCTACATGAGTGATAACTTCTTAGAGAAGAAGATTACTGATCTTTATTCACAGTATCTTATAGACTTTATAAAAAAGTCTTCTCTCACAGATATTTCATTATCTGTATTCTCAGAGATAATTATTCTCTGATTCTTTCAATATTGAAAGATCTTCAATATCAACTGTGAAAAGATTTCATAGATCTCATTTCTGAATGTATCAGTCTCACACTGACTGAGTAAGTTAAGATTAAAGTGATTCAGTATTATAATATCTGTAAAAGCTTGTTTCAATTCTACAAATATCTGTACAGTGTCTTGAGTGAGAAGAAACAGTCTTATTTTTCTGTCTTTCACACTTCTCTTTAACAGATCTGTAAGAGGGACAGTAATCTATAAATATGTATAGATGAATTATCTGTAAAAATTCATAAATTCTAGAAATATCTGCATCTTGTAATATATTCACAGCACTGATCAGTTCTCAATGACAGAGATCTGACTTCTGTTCATTGAAATGCTGTTCATCTCAATAATATAATCTAAGAAATCAATCTTCTGCATGTAGAACAAGCATTTTTCAGTGTTTATATAGAGTTGATACTATCTCAAGTGACTTAATACTTCTGAATATGAGTATCATGTTCTTTCTCTGTTTTAAGAAGATTAGAATGTTGTTTAAGTATACTATACAGAAGATATTAACAAGGCCTCACAGCATCTCATTTATATAGATCTGAAAGATGACTGAAGTATTATAAAGATTAAAAGATAAAACAAGATATTTAAAATTGCTGTACTTAATATAAAAAGCTGTTTTTCAAATATTGTCTTTATTCACTCTGATTTTATAATAAACATCTCATATATCAATCTTTGAGAACATCTTTGCTGCAGATAATCAATCAATCATCTCATTAATTAATGATAATAAATAGTGATTCTTAATCATCACTTTATTAAGATCTCTGTAGTCTATGCATAGACATAGTCTATTATTCTTCTTAGATATAAAGAGTATAGATGTCTCTGCTGAACTCTTTAATAAGTATATTCAGTTCTTTGATTGCACTTTCTTAAGATATTTATACAGAACATTCATTTTCTTTACAGATAAGCTATAAAGAGACTTGTACAGTATTATTACACTGTCTTTAAGATGAATCTTATATTATATCTTAATATCAGAAAACTTCACTACTTCTCTTTCTGAAAAGACATTCTTATAATTTATAAAGAGATATTATATACATTCATCTTCAATGACAGATACTGCTGCTAGTCTTGTAGTAGAAGTAATGACTTCTTTATCTATTCTCAAGTCTCAGTCATCTGCTACATAGTATATTAACTCTATCTTTTTCTCAAGATTCTTCTGATAAAACTCTTCAGATTTCTCTATCACTGTCTCTTCATCAGTGAGATAGTACTGTCATATCTAAGTGACTCAGTTAATAAGAGAATTGTTTTCTCTTAATTACAGAAGATCTAGAATGACATTCTCATCTATGATATTAATAATATGAAGAAGTAAACTGCTCTTCTTAAAGATTTCTTCTAAGTCTGTAATCACATACTTCACTTAGATTATATTAAAATAATGATACTTCATTTCATTGATAAATTTTATATAATCTAACAGATCTATCTTCTTTCAACTCTTCATCAAAGAAAAGAAATAGAATATGAAGTTAATATTTACTCTGAAGTTGAGTAGTTATCTCACTAATATCTTCTTATTCAGAGTATACATTGTGATTATAATATAAACTCAGAGATATAAGAATTATTAATTCTTTATTTCTTTCTCTTCTTTATCTTTCACAGATATATTTATCAGAAGAAGAGTTAACTTTGAGAAGATATCTTCTTAGTTTCTTCTCTTCTTCAGCTTTTTATAATTACTAGTATAGTGATTATCAGCTCTGTAGTTAAAATAGAGATCTTTATTAAATCTTTTATAATATTTCTTTACAGTGAGTGAAGAATCAGAATACTTGAAATTCTTCTTTACTTTCTCTGTACTAATGCTGTCACAGTGCTGTTTAGATTCTGTGATTAATTACTTAGAAGAGATCTTAGTAATCTTTTTCTCAGAGAAGTGATTATTCAAATAGATCTGAGAAGTCAGATTGGTAAGCTCAGTGTGATTAATTGATAAACTCTAATACTGTGATATTATTATCTACATTTTATAAGTCAGCTTCATGAGATAAAGCTGTATTTTTAATTGATTTAAATCATCAGTCAATTTCTCTCAATATTCTTCAAATCTTGTATTGAAATCAGAAGAATTCTCATTATCTTATTAATATAATAAGTTGAACTGCTGTATTACTGTGAAGCTGCAGTTACAGTAATCTTCAATTTAATTCAGTAGAAAGTCTTTGAATTCTTCTTAAGTTATGACAGTATTAATATGCTCAAGCTTTCTCTTCTTGATAACTCAAGTACTCATAGAGATGTCTTCAAGAAGGTTGACAGTGTATATTACTTATATCTCATAAGTATTAAACTGACTCAGATTAAGGTGAAATTTCTGTTCAAGAATACAGATAAAGCTGTGAAATTCAGATAATATGTTTCTCTTATATCTCAGAGAATCTTCAATCTTAATCTCTCTATCTTCATAATAGATATAGATGTGTAGAAGCTGTGACAGTGACAGAGCAGTTGAAGAACTCATGTCAAAGTGTGCAGCAGGTTCAGAAATCTCAGATTTCTGTCAGAATAGAGATGTACACACTCTAGAGAATGATATAGAGTTTTCTTCAGAGAATGAAATTGAGTCAGTCTCAGCATGAGTGTGTGAGATTATATTAATCTGTTAATAGATCTTGACTAATTCAAACTTATAATCAGATTAAGTAATTTGAATTGTAATATAGTAAAACTGAAGCAGTGACTAGTCAGCAGCATTATATAGAGATAGTTGTTTAAGAAGCTGTATAAATGAGCTTGACTCTTTTGCTTGAATAACAAGCTCATAGACTACAGGATTATTGCAAGGATATCACAGATATGATACTTAGTATACTAAGAAGATTATATGAGAAATGCAGTAACTCTTATATATATTTCAGTAGAAGAAAAAATGAATTACTGACTTCTTTAATGAGAAGTCAGCATCTAGCTATTCTATATAGATAATAGGCGGATACTCTTCTCTCATTTCATAAGTGAGAATAGCTGGAGTGATATCTCAGCAGTGTCTCACTGCTAAGAAAGAGTAATCTGCTGACCTTGTATAGAAGCAGAGTTCTTATATTCATTAATCAGATCTTTCTATGATATATCTGAATGATGTCATAGAGTGATTAAAAACCGGTTTGAATGGGATGAAATCATCCGCATGGAAGTGATGAGCCGTGTGAAACTGCAACAGGGCCTTGGCGCGGCCGGGAGCGTGACATTAACAGAATTTTAACAAGTTTTAAGATCTGCTATGTTTCTACACAGAAAAGTGAAGTTATTATAAATGACTGATAAAAAGATGATTCTTACAGATCTGAAGTGATATTCATTCTCATAAATATGAAATGAGTTTTTCAAATAAATCTTACATAACTTTGAGAAAGTGAATATATGAGATAAGCATTATAAACACTTCACTGAGTGTAGATAAGTAAATAATCTTACATCATACTTTACACACTTCAGTTTACACTATCTTGTGTTGAATAAAGAGCTTTCAACATCTTTCTGTTTACAGATCTTCATTCATGATCTTATACTCAAGTTATGAGTGAAATAAAAACACTTAATCTCACAATCAGACATAGTGAAAGAAGTATACAATATTCTCATTATACAGAAATAAGTAAGTCAACTGTGATAGAAAATACTGCAATTGAGTATATCTCAGCAGAGAATGAATAATCAGACTTGTATAATATAAGTCTCACATTTGAATACAATAAATCTTGATTTGAATACTATCACTAAAGCACTGAATTCTCTGAAAAAGAGATTCTCTGAGTGAAAATCTTGATATTATGAGCATCAAGCTTGTTTTAACTGTAAATGTCAAAATTGTGATGCAAAAGATTGCACACAGTGTGCACAGTCAAGAGAGTTAAAAAACTAGTAGAATCAGTGAGCTCAAAGACACTCACTGATATTCTATAAAAAGTCTTCAAAGTGAAAGAGATGCTCATATTAGATGATTCACTGAATTCTGTAAATGTAAAGAGAAAGCAGACTTCTGACTGAGATGTAAATGAGAATGAAGCAAATACTTATCTCAATGCCTTAAGGCCTGAAATGTTAATGTATAGAGATCACTTGAGTAAGAATTAAGAGATGATTGTAAAAGTGTTAGCAGATATAGAAGCTTCTATACAATATATTAATAATTATATAATCTGAAGACTAAGAGAGATTTACTGAGTGAAGAATCTCTGATATATAAGATTATCTAATAACTGATATTTAGTATTATCTGTAAGAGTAAGAGTTCTCTTACACTTTGAAGAATAATCTTAC
>NW_003101682.1:7702240-7709300 GCF_000003855.2 Blastomyces gilchristii SLH14081
TAATTTCAAAGATTCAATTCATAAATTCAATGATGTACATGTTATATGCAGTTAACTGAGAAGAAGAAAACAGTTCATACAATTCTATCAACTGATATGAGAAGAATATTTCACATCTCTGATATAGAAGAATTAAATCTCCTTACACATTAACAAGTAAAGAGAATAATTCACAAGACATCATTCAAAAGCATTCTGTATGTCATACAGAACTCAGAAGTGAAGAAAAGCAAGATAAAGAATATACAGAAGAATAAGTGTATAAAGAAACTTCTGAAGAAGTATAAAAAGATCTTCTGAACAGATCTTTCACTGAAACTGCTACTGAAATGAGAATTCATACATGAGATTGACACAGAGAATGTGAAATCAGTCAATCAAAATGCATACTCCCTGTCATAAATACATCTCAAAGAATAGAAGTATCAGATTACAGACCTTCTAGAATATAATCTCATATAACTCTTATCAAGTGTGTGAGACTTCTCAGTTCTATTCATGAAAAAGGTGAGTGAGAAGTAATGAATATGTATCAATTATCAAGCACTCAACAACCTTACAATCAAGAACAGATACTTATTATCATGAATTCAACAACAGTTGAATACAGTCAGAAACACTTAATATCTATTAAAGATTGATCTTCTCTCAGAATATTGACAGATCTGTATAGATGAACTGTTAATACTATGAATCACATTTAATACACAATATGAAAAGTTCAAATTTCTAATAATATCATTCAGTCTGACAAATGCATGTGTCATCTTTTTAATGATGATGAATACAATTCTTCATAAACAGAATGAAATCTCATATCTTATATACTTAGATAATATTCTAGTCTTCTCAAACTCATATAATGAATATCTGAAGCATCTTAATGAAGTGCTTATAACTCTGATAAAGTATAAGCTCTATATCAAATCAACAAAGTGTGTGTTTGAAATAGAAGAGTTGAAGTTCATAGAACATGTAGTAAGTGATAGCTGTATACATCTCATTCTGAAGAAATTAAATGTTATAGCAAATTAACTGCAGCTGAGAAATATATATTATATACAATAGTTTCTTGAATTAGTCTCATATTACTGCAGATTCATCAAGGATTTTACATGAATATCTACATCACTCTCAGATCTCTTAAGAGAAACAGATGTAAATCTATTAAAGAAGAAGTTTCATTCAATTATCTGAAATACTGCATGCAAAGAGGCCTTTCTCACACTGAGAAAATGCATGATAACATTTTCAGTACTTATTCAATCAGATTATAATAAATCTTTCTACATTGAGACAGATGCATCTGAATAAGCTATCAGAGACACTCTTCTGCAGATAAGTAAGAATAACAAGCTGCACTCAGTGATGTACAATGATAGAAAACTATCAGATATCAAGCTCAATTACTCAGTGTATGAAAAGAAATTACTAGCAATCAAGCACACACTGGTGTTATGAGATAGATATATCAATAACAGACATATAACAACAGTAATCACAGATTATGAAAGTCTCATCTATCTATAATTAATAATAAAACCTTTCAAATATTTAGCTTATTGAATCTCAGAGTTTCAAGTATACAATCTTCATATCAAATACTGAAAGAAATTAAATACTGTGATATCTGATACAATCAGTCACAGACCTGATTTCATAAGTAAGAGTTCTATAAATCAGATATAAGAAAAGTTCATATTAAATGCACTGAGAAGATATAAGAAATCAGAATAAGTGAAGATAATAATCTCTTACTTGAAGAACAGCAAGATGTCAGATGATAAGCATCTTATAAAAGTAGTAGAAGAGATGCTTTCAAACTTCAAGATAAAGAAAGTGAAAAATGATGTTGTGTTTTACTGTAATCTAGAATATGTGGAAGCTCTCTATCTGAAACATTCATTTAGACACAACTTAATGACTTGCATGCACAAGGAATTCAGTCACTTAGAAAGCTGTGAACTCATGAGTGTACTTAAATCAAGAGTATACTGATCAAGCATAACTAAGGACATTCAGATATACACTTATAAGTGCCTGAATTATCAGGTTGTGAAAGAATCTAAGAAAGGATTAGAATACAAGAAAGTGTAATATCAGATGAAATATACAATATAACTGTTCAAATAATAAAGAGTGAATCTTATAGACATGTTACTGTAAATATCAAATGAAAATTATTGAATAATCACTGCTATTGACTACACTACTGACTGATCAGTCATGAAAGCAGTTTCAGAGATAATAGAGAAGATAATGATGAAGTTTCTACATAATGAAATCTATGTCAACTATGAAATACTGTATGAGATTCTAACTGATAACAGTGCAAATCTCATAGAAGAAGTAGTGAGATATTTCATGAGCTAGTTACAGACAAGATATTATAGAATAACATTATATTATCTGTGAATAAACAGAAAAATAAAATACTTGAATGAAATTCTGAACAACATGCTGATAAAATATCTAGTGAACAAGTCTATAAGATTATGAAATGAATATCTCAGTCAGGCACTATTAGTCACATGAATTCAGTAGTATACAGTCTTTAAGCATTCATTATTCTATCTGTTGTATGAATTGCATCTGTGCATTCTGAAGAATGCTTCAGAAAAGGTGAGAAAGAGAACAGTGATTACAGATATAGTAGAAACAACAGTTGTAGACACAACAGTTGCAGACATAGAATCAAGATTGAAAGAGATCAGTTATATACATGCAAAAGCTAATAAGTTACTTCTGAACTGAGCAATTCATATTAAAAAGAATATGAGACTCACTAGTTAAGAAATCAAGTCTCAAGATAAGAATATGAGTTCTCATACATAATAAGAGTTCTGAGAAGTTTCAATCTAGATGGTTTGAGTCATATAAAATACTCAAATCACATTCTCTGAGAATATACACATTGAAAGAATCAGAGGAACAGATCTTATATCACTTAATAAATAATTCATATTTTATAAAAGTAAAGATGCAAGATCTGAGCAGATTATAATTATTCACAGTATTATTATCAGTGTTGAAAAAGAAGAGACTTATAATTGAAAAGTCTCACAAAGTAAGATAAATCATAGATACTTATGCATCAGATAATCTCACTTATTTCAATCTTTTCACAATTATAAGAAAAGAATGAGAAGAAATAAAGAAATCAGATGAACATCACATTTTAATAAGTGATAAAACTGTAGCTGATCATATGATAATGCACTGCAGATAGTGAGTATAACATAGTAAAGAGCAGTCTCAGAGCAGCAGACTTGCACATGAGTCAGATTATAGAAGAAAAAGAAATTCAGAGTTGAATTCAACTGTTTACATCAGTTCAATTATGAAGATAACAGAGAATGAAGCATCTGAAACATCTGCAGATATATAAGATTAAGTCATCTCAACCTCTGAAGACACTTAGAGATTAGACAAGATTAGTTTCAATGAATCATTTACTGTAGTAATCTGAGCAGGCAAAGAGAGACAGTATAATGTGTGAGACAGAATCACAAGATGAAAGCTGTTAAACCTAGTCACTGAACACTGTATTATATAGAGATTGTGTAAGAGTAGTGACTAGCAGATAAAGAAAAAGCATAAGAAAAGAAAAGAGAATGACTTAAGAGATAATAAATTAATTATCAACTGTAAGAATCAGTTATAAAAAAGATAAATATTATCATATACATCTCATTCATTTTTATACATTATATATTTAATCTATTTCCAACATCACATCACTTAAAAAACATCAAAAACAAGGAAATCTCAAAACTCAAGATCTGTAAGAAATTCAAGAGCTATAAGCCACTCTTATAACAATATCATACATGTCTTCAATTTCTCTATCACTCTGCATACAACATTAATATCATTTATCACAAGATTGACTGAAATGTCAATATAGAAATGTGTACATGTGTATGTGAAAAAATTGAAGAAGAGCACAGAATCTGCAGAATCAGAAGCCAGAGTAGAAAAGACAGAGATAAAAGAAACAGAAGAAGAAGAGAGCACAGAACTAGATAAATAACAGTAAAAATCACTCAGAGTCAAACACTTATAATCTGATATACACACAATCTTCTTCATAGAAGAGAGAGAGAAAGCACTGAGAGAAGTTTAAGAGTAGAAGAGAGTAGTCTCAGCAGTGTTATCATCTTCAATTAAAATAATCTCTGACATCAGAGTAACTAAGAATCATTATTAGTATATAAAAATCACAAAGTCAGAGATGAGAATAGTTATCAAATGAACACTTACTGATCTTAGAGTTTTACATATAATTACAACACACACAAGGCTTCTCAGAAAGAGAGAGAGAGACACAGAGAAATGCAGAAAGCAGAACACAGTGTGTGAACAGCTTATTCTCATAACAACATCTCAGATAAGATATACAAGTCTCACACTTATAAATGTAAAAGAGTATAGCATCTGTATTCTCATTTCTGAAAACACAGATATTCTTCATCTGTATTATAAAGTCAGATAATAAACATCAGAGAATAGACTGATATAAGTCAATCATTTCAAAGATATTTATCAGAATAAATGTACTTACAATATTGAATTTAACAGTCATAAAAAGTTTCTTAATATCTGTAGACATCATGATTTCATGCATGACAAAATTCATAACAATTTCCTCTAGAAAAATTAGCATTACAAGAAAAGATAGAAAAGAAAAGACTTACACTCTTAACACTGTTAAGAAGAGAGATAATTCTCTGATATAAATACATAATTATCTTATTATAAATACTTAAAATAAATGTAATAATCAGCATCTGTGACTGAGCTTCAGATAGTCATGTCATATACAGTCTTTATACAATAAATTGTTCTAGAGGTCAGTAAAAAGAGTGAAAGTGTACACACTGAGAAACATGGTTCACTAAGCCTACGCAACATCTTCTTGAAACGGGGAGAGCTGGTGACGACAGTAGAAGCGGCAGAGGAAGGAACAGAGAGAGTAGGAAGAGACGCGGGAGACCCGGCCACACATGGCACGGACAATTCCTTCATTATTATGTCCCTCAATTTCTCAATCAACAATTCAACATTGAGATTACAATCATCAGCAGATGCAGATCTGTCAATGCATGAAGATTCTATATAAATCAGAATAAATATATCAGCATCTGCATTCATGCAAAACAATCAGAAAACATGATCAGAAAACATGATCAGATACTCACTGAAAAAAGAAGGTCAAGAGTATTTAAGAAGATAAAGAAGATGTGTCATTCATAATAGTATATTCTGACAACCATTAGAAGATAAACAAGTTCTGGTCACATTTCACAACACATTACACTTACTGCTAATGAACTGCTCAGTATGAGCACTATAATAACACTTATTATGAAAATAAGAAGCTATTATCAGAAATGTGTACAATGTGATAGATAAACAGATAGAAGATATTAAATAGAAGAAGAGATAGAAATCTTGAATAAGATAATAGTATTCAATAATAATAATAATAAAGAAGATGATTGAAGAATGAAAAAAGTTAGTAAATAAGTGATATAATATAGTGAAAGTTTCTTTATAAGAGTGTATATAGAATACTAGTCAAATCAGAGATAGACTATATTATCATGAACACTAGTAACACACTAATCTGCATGAAGCTAGAGTATATGTTATAATTACATAAGTATGACTGAATCTGATGAGAGAGAATGTGATTCAGAAGAATATATAATTACTGAATACTAATACAGCTGCTTCTGAACATACTTATACTTCTAAATATGCTTATGAATGTGAAGAGGTCATAGCAGCCACTAATTAATTTAGTATAACATATATAAGAAGCCAGCATACACCTGTGATTGTACACTGACTCAAGCAATCTTTGAATCACAGTAAGAGCTTCTTAAGAATTAAATGTTGTTAAATTTTAAACATCTCTGTGAATAATGTCTGACTGCTGCTGAGCTTCTTATAACTGTTTCTATAATATCTCTAATCACTTTTTACAAGCTAATAATACAGAGATACTATTACTTATAATAGTATCTTTATCTCTTTCAGCTCTGTCACTGTATTTAATCTTTAAGTTAGTAGTTAACTCTATGTCTTCTTCAGATCAGTTTTTAACTCTTAGCAGTACAGTCTCACTCTTTACTGTAAGTCTTCTCATAAGTAGTTTTTTACAGATTATAGCGGACAGTTCATTCTATCAAGCACTTAGTACTGTCAGAACTCTCTGCAGTTTTACAGATCTATAACTATCTCTTCTCTATTCACACAATCTCTGATTAGATATATCTAAATATATTTAGATTCTCTATTAATAATTCTCACATTATGATGCATTTCTGAAATTCTGATATTAATAAAAGATGAGTTCTCAGATATTTATACAATTTAGATAATTAAGATAATATAAATACTATAAATTCATGACAAAAGTTAATCTTAATAGATAAGCTCTCTCTTTATATCTTAATAATTTTTAAGCTGAATACTTCTGTATAACTGAGAGAGTGAACAGAGCTTTATAAGAAGTATCTAATAACATATATAGATAGCTAGTTGTAAGAATAAGTGCTCGCAGGTGATTATTTAAGTGTTTGCAGCTTGGCGTGATCTGTACTGATAGCTACTAGAAGTATTTGTGATAGAAAGATAAAATGTAAAAGTTAAATATATAATAGTATTTAAGCTAAGTTATGAATAGTATTTATGAACTTCAGTCTATATAGTTGTATGTAGTCAAGAGTCACTAACTCTATTAATTATATAAGAGATAGACATAGAGATAAAGAATCTGTGAGAAGTGAGATTTCTTATATATTCTCTTCTCTCTAAGACTTCATCTGTGAAGTCTTTCACTGAGTGATTTCATAAAATCAGCTCAGTACTATAGTGATACTTATTAAAAATTGTTCACATCTATGAAAAATCTTAGTGAGGAAAAATCTCTTGTTATTATGAAGAGAAAAGAGTCTGTTACTTAGTTTCTTATTCTGTAAGATTCTTTATAGTCTGTAGATCTTTCTTTAACTATTATACAGATTTATCTCATATCTTTCATACTGAAGGA
>NW_003101682.1:7709400-7750251 GCF_000003855.2 Blastomyces gilchristii SLH14081
TGGTCTCATACATTTCTTGGCGTGAATTCCGCTGGGACTAGTCATCAAAAAAACATGCAAAGTGACTATATTAGATCTTAAAATGGAACCATGACTTGAAAGGGGATTTTGGAGTGGGCTCATTTGATCTCATTTAGTCTCATTCTTAACATAAAGTTACTATTTTAGACATTTTAAGGTTTTCTTTAGACTATTTTTAATTTTTTAAAAAGTAACACTTTTTGGTAACACTCAAATAAGATTTAAAGTCATTTAAAGCAATAAAAATAATTTAAATTGAGAAGTGGAAATCATGGTCTCATTTGAAAAATGTGACAAGAGTAGACAGTAAGTCTCACTGAGACAGTATGAGACTACTATCTAATGTTAAAACCATGTAATGGGATCAGTTGAATTGGTAATAAGACTATCAAAAAATCTGGTCCTGGTCTCAGACACGGTCACACGGTCAGTCTAATCATTACATAGATTTATTTCACAGATGAATTACTTTCTATAAGATTACTTTTATCAAAGAGAAGTATTTATAAGTTAATCTTTCACTTATTCTTATGAATTATTATTCTTTAACACTGTAGAGTTATAAGAAATTTCTCATTCTTATACTAACTCTGTAGAATTGTAGAATCAAGATATTTATAGTCTATAATCACTTTTTATAGTTATATAGAAAGATCTAGATCTGTGATTCATAATTACTCTTTATTTACTAGATTAATTTAACTGTTTTATAAGATTATTCATAGTGTAAGTCACTCTCTCTAGAGTAGTATAAATATCTCAGATCTGTCTGTGAAATCTCATCTTCTTTTCTCTTATTCCGTAACAGCTTTTATTCTTATAAACTGTGAGTATTCTTATTTATCTGTAAAGTGATTTTATTCAGATGATAGAGAGAGAGTGTTTCTGACAATATCTATATATTAATTCAAGAACTTTTTAAGAATAAACAATTTTTCAATTTTAATATCTTTATGAACAATGTCTGATTACTACTGAGTTTCTTATAAATATTTCTATAACTTCTTTAATCACTTTCTGCTGACTGATGAAGCAGAAGTATTATTATGTACAATAGTGTCTTCACTTCTCTCAGCTCTGTCACTGTACTTAATCATTGAAGTCAGTAGTTAACTCTGTGTCTTTTTCATATAAGTTTCTGACTTTCAGTAGTACAGTTCTGCTCTTTACTGTAAGTCTCTCTGTAAGTAATTTCTTACAAACTCTAGTTAATAGTTTCTATAAAGCTTTCAGTGCTGTCAGTGCTCTCTGCAGCTCTGCAGATCTATAACTATCTCTCTTCTACTCACATAATTTTCAATCAGATATATGTAATTATGTCTAGATTGTCTATTAACAATACTCACACTGCAGTGCATTTCTGAAATCTTAATATCAATAAGAGATGAGTTCTCAGATCTTCATAAAATCTGAGTAATTAAGATAATGTAAATACTTTGAATTTATAACAGAAGTTAATCTGAGCAGATAAACTCTCTCTCTATTTTTCAATAATTTTTAGACTGAATACTTCAGTATAACTGAGAAACTGAACACAGCTTTATAAAAGATATCTGATAATATACATGAATAATCAGTCTTCAAGACTCTGCTATAACTGTATATACTCTGATATCTGATTCTCTTGAAGTCTGTGTATTTTCAGCAGTCTTTATATTACATGTAACAACTGTCTGTATCACAGATATAATACTCTCTATTTCTTTACAAAGAGAAATTAATAGTTATAAGAGAGTTAAGTGTCATAGATAATCAGAATATAAGAGTGAATTTTCTTTATTCTTTCTTTATTAATTACTAAATTCTATTCACAGTCTGATCTCTGTTTTTCTTTATTTTCTAACTTAAATAATAATATGATTTCTTCTTCTCTTTATATGCACTGTAGACAGTTTATCCTTGTAGAAACTTATTATCTTTATAAACTAGAGTTTATAAATAACAGTGTTAATATCTGTATTATAATCAGATTCTTAACAAAGACTGTATTATTTTAACTTATTAGAATTTACAGTATAAAAGTTATATTTCAGCTTCTGCATATATCTTATCTGCTTAGATAATTCTTAAGTAAACTTATTTATCTTATCAGAATACTCTTATCACTGAATCTTAAATCAGAGCTTACAATCTTACTTCTCTGAGTTAATAATCTCTTTAATCTGATATTCTCTTTCACTCTTTAGTACTTTATAAACAGAGTAATAAGCCACAGAGTTCTCTTCTGAGAATTTCTTGTATTTACAGAGTAAAGAGATATAAAAAATATTATATATCTATAACTTAGATATCAGTTTTAATCTATAGAACTATAAACTAACTTTCTTCATAATTTTATAAGACTTTGTTTATAAGAGATTCAGCTTCTTACTAGATCTCTATTATAGTAATATTTTTCAAACTTAGTGAAACTCTATTATCTTTCTTAAGACTTTTTATAATATACTTAAAGTTATAGTATCTCTTTTAATACTTCTGAGTCTTTATCAAGACTTTATAAGCTTTCTTCTGAATATTTTGAATTCTCTCAGTCTGTTTACAGATATTATTATACTTTATAGTATACTCTTATAAATTTATCAAGATTATTTATAAACAAGTCTCAGTGAGTATCTGAAAGAGAGTTTTATCTATACTAATATACTTTAAGTTATTATATATAAACTTTAAATAATAATTAATACACTCAGTTATTCTGATTATAATTGACAAAGTACTATAGATTCTATTTTAATATACTTATCAGATATTCTATTTAATTATCTGTCTGTTAGTGAAAAGCTATTTCTAAATCTTATAAGATCTTTAGTATAGTTATTAGATTAGATTAAAACTCTTTTATAAAAATTAATTATCTTATCTGAGACAATGTTTATATATAACTTATATAACTGAATCATATCACAGATAAAGATATAAGTTAAATTCTTTAACTTTAAGTCTTATAGATGAGTATAAAGTGTGTTATCTTAGTAAAGTAATCTATTATCATCAGCACACTGTTAAAGAGAATATTATACATATTCTTACTTTCAGAGAGATTTATAAGAGTGTTTATTACTAGTTATTCTCAAGATTTCTATCAGATGAGTAGAGAAATAAGTTTTTTATATAATTTTAACTACACTATCTGCAAACTCAGAATGAATCTCAAAGCACAAACACAGTGTTCAAACTGTCAAAGATACAGACACTTTGCAATCTCTTGTTTCAGAGACTCAAAATGTGAATTCTGTGCCAAAGATGACAAAACTAGTGAGCATTAATGTGAAATATGCTCAAAAAGAGGTGAAATATGTCAATATGCTCTGGTTAAATGCTCTAACTGCAAAGAAAAGCATGCATCTAGCTTAAAAGAATGCATGTTTACTTCAAGAATTCAAAAGAACTGAAGAAAAGAAGAAGCTCAAAGTTAATCTAAAACTGAAGATAATAGTCAGATCAGTTAATCTGCAACTCCAAGCTTAAAAAGAAGAAACTCTCAATTATATAAATTCTCAAATGCAAATTCTTCAGCTAAATATAAACAGAATTTGAATTCTCAAACACCTGTTCAGAGTAGAGAAATGAGAAATGACTCTGTTGATAAACTAGAAAGATGTCACGCTCTTAGCCGCGTCAAGGCTCTGTTGCGGTTTCACACGGCTCATCACTTCTTTACAGATGATTTCATTTATCCCGCAGGCTATTCAAACTGGTTTCCAATCACTCTATGACATTATTCAGATGTAATATAGAAAGATTTAATTGATGAATATAAAAATCCTGCTTCTATATGAGATCAGCAGATTACTCTTTCATAGTAGTGAGTAGACTGACCGTGTGACTGTGTCTGAGACCAGGACCAGATTTTTTGATAGTCTCATTACCAATTCGACTGATCTCATTACATGATTTTAACATTAGATAGTAGTTTCATACTGTTTCAGTGAGACTTACTGTCTACTCTTGTCACATTTTTCAAATGAGATCATGATTTTCACTTCTCAATTTAAATTATTTTTATTGCTTTAAATGACTTTAAATCTCATTTAAGCATTATCAAAAAGTGTTACTTTTTAAAAAATTAAAAATAGTCTAAAAAAAACCTTAAAATGTCTAAAAATAGTAACTTTATGTTAAGAATGAGACTACATGAGATTAAATAAAATCACTTTCTCATTTTTTTCAAGTCATGATTTCATTTTAAGATCTTATATATAGTTACTTTGCATGTTTTTTTAATGACTAGTCCCAGCGGGATTCATGCTAAGAAATTTATGAGATCAGACCAAATGAGATCAAACATAAAATTCATGATTCCGGCGGCCAGTCTAGCAGTGAGACACTGCTGAGGTATTACTCTGACTATTCTCACTTATAGAATAGAAGAGAAGTATCTACTGATTATCTATACAGAATAGCTAGATGCTGACTCTTTATCAAAGAAGTCAGTGATTCATTTTTTCTTCTACTGATAATATATATCAAGAGTTACTGCAAATCTTATACAATCTTCTTAGTATACTAAGTACTATATCTATGATATTCTCATAATAACTCTGTAGCTCATGAGCTCACTATTCAAGTAAGATAGTCAAGCTCACTTATACAGCTTCTTAAATAACTATCTATATAATATTACTAACTAGTCACTGCTTCAGTTCTATTATATTACAATTTAAATTACTTAACCTGATTATAAGTTTGAATCAGTTGAGCTCTATTAACAGACTGATATAATCTCATACACTCATGCTGAAACTGATTCAATCTCATTTTCTGAGAAAAACTTCATATTATCTTCTAGAGTGTATATCTCTCTATCTTAACAGAAATCTGAGATTTCTGAACTCAGTGCATACTTCAGTATAAGCTCTTCAAATACTCTGTCACTGCTGCCGCTTCTACACTTCTATATCTAGTATGAAGATAGAGAGATTAAGATTGAAGATTCTTCAAATTACAAAAGAAATATATTATCTGAATTTTACAACTTCACTTATATTCTTGAATGAAAATTTCATCTTAATTCAAGTCAGTTTAATACTTATAACATATAAGTAATATACACTGTTAACCTTCTTGAAGACATCTCTGAAATTACTTAAGTCATTAAAAAGAGAGAGCTTGAGTGTATTAATACTATTATTACTCAAGAAGAATTTAAAGACTTTCTACTGAATCAGATCAAAGATCAGGGTAATTACAGCTTTACAGTGATACAGTAGTTCAACTCATTATATTAATAAAATAATAAGAATTCTTTCAATTTCAATATAAGATTTAAACAATATTAAGAGAAATTGACTGATAATTTGAATCAATTAAAGACACAGCTTTATCTTGTAAAGCTGACTTACAAGGTATGGATAATAATATCACGGTATCAGAGTTCATTAATTAATTATACTAAGCTTCTTAACTTGACTTTCTGAATCTATTTAAATAAACAATACTCTGAGAAAAAGATCAATAAAATCTCCTCTAAGTAATTAATAACAGAATCTAAATAGCACTGTGATAGCTTCAGTACAGAGAATATAAAGAAGAATATCAAGTATTCTAAATCTTCACTCACTATGAAGAAATATTAAAAAAGATTTGATAAATATCTCTACTTTAACTGCAGAGCTAATAATCACTATACTAGTTATTGTAAGAAGCTGAAGAAGAGAAGAAACTAAGAAGATATCTTCTTAAAGTTAACTCTTCTTCTGACAAATGTATCTGCAGAAGATAAAGAAGAGAAAGAAATAAAGAATTGATAATTCTTATATCTATCAGTGTATATTACAATCACAATGAATACTCTGAAGAGAGAGATATCAGTGAAATATTTACTTCACTCTGAGATAGATATTAACTTCATATTCTATTTCTTCTCTTTGATAAAGAGTTGAAAGAAGATAGACTTATCAGACTATATAAAATTTATCAATGAAATGAAATATCACTGTTTTAGCATAATTCAAGCAAAGTATGTAATTACAGACTTAGAAGAAATCTTTAAGAAGAGCAGTCTGCTTCTTCACACTGTTAATATTATAGATGAAAATATCATTCTAGATCTTTTATAATTGAGTATAAGAATAAGTGCTCGCAGGTGATTATTCAGATGTTAACAGCTTGATATAATATATACTATTAACTACTAGAACTATTCACAGTAGAAAGATAAAATGTAGAGATTAATATATAATAGCATTCAAGCTGAGTTATGAATAGTATTCACAAACTTCAGTCTATATAGTTATGAATAGTCAAGAGCTGCTAACTCTATTAATTATATAAGAGATAGAAATAGAAGTAAAGAATCTGTGAGAAGCAGAATTTATTATTATTATTATTATTATTATTCTTTCATTACACTCATATACAAGTGAAGCTTATGATGAGTCCTTGCATGATATTAAATACAGATTAAGTGTTGATTATACAGAAGGAAATACAGATGTTGAGATCATGTCAAGATAACAAGAACATAGAAAAATACCAAGAAGTGACAATTAGATACATATAATAATAACTTCTCAGTTCAGAAACATAGAGTGATTCATTGAAGTGATTTGTACACCTCTGTATTTATTAGAAACCTGAGGTGCTTGAGTTCTGAATTTAATGTATTCCCTGCGGGTTTCGAACCCACACGTCTTGGTTTCCCACGCCAAGGCGCTACCGGGTGGCCGCATTAACCATTCGGCCACCGGGGCAGCAGAATTTCTTACATACTTTCTTCTCTTTAAGACTTCATCCGCGAAGCCTTTCACTGAGTGATTTCATAGAATCAGGCTCAGCACTGCAGTGATACTCATTAAAAACTCTTCACATCTATAAAAAATCTCAGTGAGGAAAAATCTCTTATTACTATAAAGAGAAAAGAGTTTATTACTCAGTTTCTTATTCTGTGAGATTCTTTATAGTCTGTAGATCTTTCTCTGACTATTATACAGATTCATCTCATATCTTTTATATAGAAGAGTTCTGATTGACTCTCAATTATTTTCATGAAATTCTTATGTGATTATTACACAGATTTATTCTGCAGATGAATCACTCTCTGTAAGATCACTCTTATTAAAGAGAAGTATTCATGAGTTAATCTTTCACTTATTCTCATAAATCATCATTCTTTAACACTGTAGAATTGTGAGGAATTTTTCATTCTTTTATTAACTCTGTAGAATTATAGAATCAAGATGTTTATACTCTGTAATCACTCTTTATATTCATATAGAAAGATTCAGATCTGTAATTTATAATCACTCTTTATTTACTAGAGTAATCTGACTGTTCTGTGAAATCACTCATAGTATAAATAAATCTCTCTAAAGTAGTATAAATATTTCAGATCTATCTATAGAATCTTATCTTCTTTTCTCTTTTTCTGTAACAGCTTTTATTTTTATAAACTATAAGTATTCTTATTCATCTTTGAAGTGTTTTCACTTAGATAATAGAGAGAGAGTGTTTCTAATAATATTCATATATTAATTCAAGAACTTTTCAAGAATAAATTTTTTTTAATTTCAATATCTTTATAAATAATGTCTGATTACTACTAAGCTTCTTGTAGATGTCTCTGTAACTTCTCTGATCACTTATTATCAGCTGATGAAGCTGAAATATCACTGCTTATAATAGTGTCTTCATCTTCTTCAGCTCTGTCACTGCACTCAATCTTCAGATCAGTGATTAACTCTGTGTCTTTCTCAGATCAGTCTCTGACTTCAAGTAGTGTAGTTCTGCTCTTTGCTATAAGTCTTCTCATAAGTAATTTCTTATAGATTCTAGCTAATAGTTTCTGCAAAGCTCTCAGTGCTGTCAGTGCTCTCTGCAGTCTTATAAGTCTATGATCATCTCTCTTCTATTCATATAATCTCTGATCAGATATATGCAAATATGTCTAGATTTTCTATCAACAGTTCTTACACTGTGGCATATTTCTGCAATTCTATTATCAATGAGAGATGAGTCTCTGAGTACTTATAAAATCTAGGTAATTAAGATAATGTAAATATCATGAATTTATGATAAGAGTTAATCTGAATAGATAAGCTTTCTCTCTGTATTTTAATTATTTCTGAGCTGAATACTTCAGTATAACTGAGAAAGCAGATACAGCTTCATAAGAGATATCTGATTATATACACAGATGATTAGCTCTCAAGATTCTACTGTAACTATACATACTCTGATATTTAACTTCTCTGAAGTCTGTGCATTTCTGACAGTCTTTGTATCAAATGAAATAATTATCTGTATCACAGATATAATACTCTCTACTTCTTTAAAGAGTGAAATTGATAGTCATAGAGAAATTGAGTGTTATAAGTATTAAGAATGTGAGTGTGAATTTTCTGTATTTTTTCTTTATTAATCTCTAAATTGTATTCACAGCTCTGTTTTTATTTTCTTTATTTTCTAGCTTTTAATAAGAATATAATTTCTTCTTCTGTGGCGGGCTGCGCCTGATCAATCATATAGACAATTCTGTTACACTTCACAGATTCCAACCACTTCATTCTTGAACGCGTACACTCCGATTCTCGGCCATTCTCAATCGCCGATCCTCGGCCGCTATGAACGCGCGTATATTCTCCCGCCCCGAAGCTCCACCGCGTACACCATCACATACATGTATAAATATCCATCTTGATTGCTGATTCTCACACTTTCTCTTTCTTTCCTTCTCTAACATTTTTATCTTTGTTATATAAGACCTATCAATATTATACTGATCTATTCAGTGTAGGCCTCTTACACTATAAAAATGTTCATTATCTTCTTATTAGAAAATGATTATTCATGCATTATCTTCTCATCAGGAATAATTATTCATCAAGAGATATCTGAATGCATAATGATGCATAAGAAATAGAGAAACAGTTAAGTGAACACTGAGTTCTCAGATAGAAGCTGCTCACTAGTTGTTCTGGCTCTGTAATAAGATTCTACAAAGAGAATGTCAGTAAAAGATCTGAGAGTTCTGACACTCAGATGTATAAGATATTCATACAATTATACTTCTTCAAATTCCACAGATATCATATATTCAATAAATGATATAATCATGTCTAACAATAATATGAGAGAACCTCTGAACATGAGTATAGACATAGTGTCACAGTGACTTCAAGCAATGTTGAAACTACAATAATAATAAATAGCTGATATGCATGCAACTCAACAATGTCAATATGAAGAGATTCAATGACTAACTCATGTGATTTCAACATCTACAGAATTAAATACAAAAGCACTGAAAGAATGCTTAGATGCTTCTATATATTTTAATACTTTTAATCTCACTCTCTACTCATCATGAAGAATGAAAATGCTTGTAAAACTGAGTGTAGATGAAGATGCCATCAGTTTATTAATTAATCAAGATTGATATATCAATGAATAATTGAAAGATTGCATGAAACAGAAGTTTCATTCATGAATAAAAGCATATGAATCAGTGTTATGAATATCTGATAATATTATGAAACATCTTGATATTCTGTTCTGAGACACTGTCATATAACAGAAAGTATTAGATTGACTATAGAGTATCTGACAGAGAAATATTTCTCTTACAATATTCATTCCTGACTTCAACATCAAGATTCTAGAAGCAGATAGTCAATCTTGAGAGAATTGAATAAAGATTAACATGCTCAAGAAGATATTAACTTTCAAACTCTTACAAGCCCTTGTAAGCATAGATAAAGACTAGACTTATAAAGACTTCTGCACACAGCTCTGAACAATGAATGATCATCTTACTAAGCTCAAGAATATACAGAATAGTGATAGAAGATGTTACATCTCAACAACTCATACACTCACACTGAGAAATAACAATGATGCAGATGTCATGAATTAAGTAGACTTGAATATCTACACATAAGCAAGAATCTCTGCTGTCTGAACAGGCTTTTAAGTCCCTGAGATCACTTCTGAAGAAGTCACTGATTAACATCAATATGAAGTGTGCATCAACTGTAACTGATCAGAACATATTGCTTTCAACTGTTGATCAATCTATGTGTCTCTATACTTAAGAGAAAGATCAGTGTCTTCTCATTCAATGAATGAATCAGTGTCTGTCTGTGTCAACCATGTTATATTAGAGAAAGATTCAGAAGATAACTATGAGAATGTTCTGATGAAACAGAGAAAAGATTCACTTCTATTTAAATTTGTAAACAGAAGCTTGAAGAGATCAGATGACAATAATTTAAAGAGAAGATAATAATAAATGTGATTCTTGTATCTACTGTAATTGATAATATGTATAATATGAAAGCTATGATAGACAGCAGTCTATGTCACTATATAATAATAAAATCTTCAGTTGTAAGATATTATAATCTTCAGTGTATCTCTTTATTAAAACCTTGACTTCTCACAGAATTTGATGATTTAAAAGACATTTGTATCTGTTATATGATGAAGCTGATTATAGATGTGAAAGAACATCAACATGAAGATGTCTATGCATATGAAGTTGATAATCTTGATTATAATCTTATATTAGAACTTGCCTGACTATCTGAATAAGACATCTTATTGAATACTTAAAATAGAAGCTTGATATTCTCTAACAATGATAGAATTCATGAAGATGACATTCACAAGACTATTGATCTGACACAGATCTCTGTCAATATCTATAAAATACTCAGAAAAAGAAGTCACTGAAAGAATCACTGACAGCAGAATCATGTGTCAATCTATTTCATCAGTCTGATCAATATCAAAAAGACTCTAGAAAAATTATTTCATATTATAATAACAGATTCTCATATAAAACTCTCTCAATAATATCATAAATATCTAGATATCTTTTAACAAGATAATATTATAAATATACTCTTCTTATGAGGTTCTGAAGTGAATCACAGTATCAAGTTAGAGAAAAAGAATGATAAGAATTCTGAACTGTTATGAGACTCTCTTTATAACATGTTCTGAGATGAACTTCTTCTTCTTTAAAAGACACTCAATAATCTGTTGAATAAAGAATTCATATATATTAGCAACTCTTCTGCTGCAGCCTCTATCCTCTTTGCAAAGAAATCAGATAAAGAACTCTGATTCTGTGTGAACTACTGAGGTCTGAACAGATTGACAAAGAAAGATTGATATCTCTTATCTCTCATCAATGAAACTCTAGCATGAATCAGACAAGCTCAATGATTTATAAAACTAGATATCATCACTGTGTTTTATAAGATTTGTATCACTGAAGAAGATGAATGACTTATAGTATTCTGAACATGTTATAATCTCTTTGAATGAATAGTCACACTCTTTGAACTGATTAACATCTTCAGTATATTTCAGAAGTATATCAACTGAGCACTCTGAGATTTTCTTAATAAGTTTGTATCTGCTTATCTAGATAACATTCTCATCTTCACTGATGAATTCAGAAAAGAATATCAAGAGCATGTATGAAAGATATTATAACAGCTATGAGAAGCAGAACTATTAATAGATATTGATAAGTGTGATTTTGAAGTCAAGAGCATCAAGTATCTGAGTTTTATTATAGAAGCTGATAAGAGAATTTGAATGAATTCTGAGAAAGTCTCTGTCATTCTTGAATGAGAAGCTCTGTGTACTGTGAAAGATGTACAAAGCTTCATCAGATTTACTAACTTCTATCAGTGATTTATATGAAACTTCTCAGATATTATAAGATTATTTACAGATCTCACTAAGAAAGACTCAGTATTTCAATAATCAGTGAATGCTGAAGCTGCATTTACACAGATGAAGAAGATGTTTATTAATACTTCTCTGCTGATAATATTTAATTCTGATTGTGAGATAGTTATTGAAGCTGATTTCTCTGACTATGTGATAAAAGAAGTGATATTGTAATATGATAATGAAGATATTCTATAATTATGTATCTTCATGTCTAAGAAACTGAGTCTCACTGAATACAATTATGAGATCTATAATAAGGAACTTCTCATGATTGTATACTATTTAGAAGAATGAGACTCTGAACTCTGAAGTATCTCTGAATTTAAGATAGTCACAGATTATAAGAATCTCAAATACTTGATAACTACCTATAAACTCACTGAATGACAGATATAATAATCTGAGTTCTTAAGCTACTTTCATTTTACAATACACTACTGTTCTGATAGTCAGAACTCAATGACAGATGCTCTCTTATAACAAGAGTAAGATATACTATCTGATATAACAGATACTCACTGAATGAACTGAGAGCATTGACTCTTGAACCTGAAGATACTAGTTAATCAAGATGAAACTGTTCATGACACTATATATGCTTCTTCAGTTAGAACTGTTATTGATATCTTTACTTTCTCTACACTGAATGAACTGTGATATACAGCAGCTCAGACAGATAAACTTCTCTAGACTCTCACTGAAGCAGTATGTTAAGAAGTACTCTGATTTCTCTCAGAACTACATATAAGAATCAATATCTCAGAATGTTCAATCAATGATAATAACACTCTATGATTCTGTAAATAACACTGAGTTCCTCACTTTAAATTCTTACACACTCAGATAATGCAAGAGATGTATGATTTATATATAACTAGCTATTCAGATTGTGAATAACTGTATAGAATAATCTTCTGAGAGTTCTACTGATCTGAGATATTAAACAGTATCAGACACTTTATTCAAAACTGTAATCACTGTTCTTCTGTTATCTCATGAAAGAACTGTAGAAAAGATCTATTGAAATCACTCAATATCTCTGATAGAATCTGATGAGATGTAGTAATTGACTTCACTATCAATCTATCTAAGAGTAAGAGTTGTAGAAACATTCTGATCATTGTGAATTAACTGAGCAAAGATATAATATTGAAATCTTGTAATAAGATGAATACTGAACAAGTCACTGAAGCTTTTCTACAGAGCTCATTCTATTAAATACACAGATTACTGAGATCTATAGTATTGAATTAAGACTGTCAATTCATGAGTGCTCTCTGAATAAGAATCTGTCAAGTTCTCAAGATTACATACTATCTATCAACTGTCTATCACTCTGAGACTGATGATGTGTCAGAATGAACAATTCAGACCATGAAGAATTATCTCTATAAGTTCTGTAATTACTCATAAGATGATTGATATGACCTTCTTCTATATACAGAGATTGCTATCAACAGTTAAGATACTGTTTCAACAGATATAAGTCTGTTTTTTCTTACACATGAATACTATATGAAAGTGTTAAATCTTCTAGAGATTACACAGTTCACACTGAACTCTTACAGTTCAATTCAGATCACTGATAATATAGTAATAAAACTCTGAGATATCTGTGATTGAGCAGAGACCTTCATAGTAACTGTAAAACAAGATCAAGAGAATTAAATCAATGTTCACTGAGACTCTGCTGAACAATATAAGATAGAAGATCTGATATGATTAAATCTTAAGAACATATGAATCACATGTTCATCTTATACACTAGATTATCATTATATCAAGTATAAAGTAATAGAAGTTCTAGATAGTCATAACTACTGTCTTGACACATTATCAGAGATTCATGATGTATTTCATATAAGCTTGCTCTGCTGCACTGTCACTGATTCATTTTCTTCTCAACTGACTTCTAACTAACAGTTATCAGACATCATAGAAGAAGATAATGAGCTTGAGTGAGAGATTGAGAATATTCTTGATAAGAGATTCTGTGACTGTAGCTGATAATATCTTATGAAATGAGTTAGCTACAATCAACTGATCTGAACTCTGAGTTCTGTATTATCTGAAACAGCAGTCCTTGACTGATAGGAACTGCTTCTGAAAGGAGGAGCTAATGTGGCGGGCTGCGCCTGATCAATCATATAGACTATTCTGTTACACTTCACAGATTTCAATCACTTCATTCTCAAATGTGTATGCTCTGATTCTCAGCCATTCTTGATCACCAATCCTCAGCCACTATGAACGCGTGTATATTCTCCCGCCCCGAAGCTCCACCGCGTACATCACCACATACATGTATAAATATCCACCTCAATTGCTGATTCTCGCACTTTCTCTTTCTTTCCTTCTCTAATGTTTTTATCTTTGTTATATAAGACCTATCAATATTATACCGATCTATTCGGCGTAGGCCTCTTACATCTTCTCTTTGCATACACTGCAGACTGTTCATCTCAGTAGAAACTCATTATCTTATAGATTACAGTTTATAAATAACAGTGTTAATATCTTTATCACAATCAGGTTCTTAGTAAAGATTATATTATTCTGACTTATCAGAATTCACAGTATAAAAGTCATGTCTTAGCTTCTGTAAATGCCTTATCTATTCAAATGATTTTTAAGTGAACTTATTTATCTTATCAGAATATTCTTATCACTGAATCTTGAATCAGAGTTTATAATCTCACTTTTCTGAGTTCATAATCTCTTTGATCTGATATTCTCTTTCACTCTTTAGTACTTTGTAAATAGAGTGATGAGTCACAGAGTTCTCTTCTAAGAATTTCTTATATTCACAGAGTAAAGAGATATGAGAAACATTATATATTTATAACTCAGATAACAGTTTTAATCTGTGAGTTAACTTTCTTTATAATTTTACAAGACTCTATCTATAAGAGATTGAGCTTCTTACTAGATCTCTGTATAATAATGTTTTCTAGACTCAGTCAGACTCTATTATTTTTCTTAAAACACTTTATAATATACTTGAAGTTATAGTATCTCTTCTGATACTCTTAGATCTTTCTTAAGAATTTATAAAGCTTTCTCTTAAATATTCTGAATTCTTACAGCCTGTTCACAGACATCATCACACTCTATAGTATACTCTTACAGATTTATCAAGATCATCTGTGAGTAAGTCTTAGTAAGTATCTTAAAGAGGGTTTTACCTATACTGATATACTTTAAGTTATTGTATATAAACTTTGTCAATGATAATTAATGTATTCAGTTATTCTGATTGTAATTAACAAAGTACTACAGATACTGTGTTAATATACTTATCAGATATTCTATTTGATCATCTGTCTATTGATGAAAAGCTGTGCTTAGATCTCATGAGATCTTCAGTATAATTATCAGATTAGATTAGAACTTCTCTATAAAGATTGATTCTCTGTCTGAGATAATATTCACAGATAATTTATACAACTGAATCACATTGTAAATAAAGATATAAGTTAAATACTTTGACTTTAAGTTCTTGTAAGTGAATATAAAGTGTGTTATCTTGATAAAGTAATCTACTATTATCAGTACACTGTCAAAGCAGGTATTATATATGTTCTTGCTTTTAGAGAGACTTATAAGAATATTCATTTCTAGCTGTTTTCAACATTTCTGTAAGATGAGTAGAGAAGTAAGTTCTTCATATAATCTGAACTGCACTATCTGTGAATTTTGATAAATAGTATAAGAATTCACTATCTTCTTTATAAGTTCTTATATTTTTAATCAGAAGTCTTTTCTTATAAGTAACTTATAAGTTCTAGTATCTGTAAAATAACCTGCTAGAGAAGAGTCATGATATCTTTTAATAAGTTTTATATATAGAAACTTATTTATAGATATATAAATTCAGCTCTCTCTCTATAAGAGATTATTTAAGTCTCTTCAATTCTTTATTTCTGCAGAATTAATTCCTACTATAAGTAATTTTTGAATATACTGAGTATATTCATTCTTCAGTTATAGTTCAGTCAATCTGAATAGAAGATCTTATAAAAACTTATACTCTGTTTCTTCTTATATCAGGTCTTTCACAGTGCTTCTCAAAGTCTGTAAATTCTTCAGATTATAGATACTCTCTTCAAGAATTCTTATACAGATTCTCAGAGTGATAACTTTCAGTATTATAGAGAGTAGTTGTATAGACTTCTTCTCTCTCTTCTCTTTCTTCTTTTATAAGAGATTAAGAGACTCTTCAGTTAATTTCTTTATAACACTCAGTTTAAGTATTCTGTGAAGCTTTTCTATCTTCTCTAGTCTCTCTATATCTATCACTCTGATCTTCTTGATATAATTAGACCTGTAAGAGAGTCTGTCTGCTGAGTTCTTAGTTCTCTTAATATACTCTATCTTGACTCAGAATTCACTCAGTCTCTGAGTTCAGTGAATCTACTGCTGTGAGAGTTTCTTAATTAAAGTAAACTGTTATAAGCTATTATAATCAGTTCTAATAGTAATTACTATCACAAGGTTCTTAAAGTAGTAATATCAGTGATAGAAGAATTTCACTATTGTAAGAAACTTCTAATTGTAAATATCATAGTTAATCTTCATAAGTTATATCTTCTATAAGAAAAAGATCACTGAAACTCAGTTCTCATTTAACTGTAGTTATAAGATTATTTCTGAAATTGTAAAGAAGAAGACATCTGTCTTTAATCTGATTAAGAGTAAGAGATTAAAGTGAAACAGTATCATCATATCTATGAATATCTGTTTCAATCTTGTAAAGACTCTATGAGCTTCTGAAGTAAAAAAGTTCTTATAGTTCTTTCTTCTCAATAATCTTTTCATTCTTCATTTACAGAATAACTTCTTCTTGTTTTCACTCTTCAGTATGTCTGTAAGAGTTAAGAAGATTCTTATAAATATAAAGATAAACTATCTATAAAAATTCACAAAGCTCAGAAAGATCTGAATCTTATAAATACTAGTTAACTCTAATTATAATAGAATAGTCTTAATTTATAAAGATTTCATCTGAATATTATCTGCAGTGATTACATATTCTAGAAAATTAATTCAGTGAATACTGAAGTTATACTTTATAAGCTTAATATATAGTTCTGTCTTATCTAAGATCTTTAACATAGTTTATACATGCTCAGTGTAATCTTTCTTCTTTATAAAGTATATTATTACATCATTCAGATATTTTATTACAAAGATATTCAGATATATACAAAGTATTTTATTAATAAAAGACTGAAATATTATAGAGAGATTAGTTAAATCAAACAGTATTACTAGATATTTAAATAATCTCAGTATAATTCTAAAGACAGTCTTTTATTCATTCTCAGACTGTTTTCACAGTTATATATATATATTAATTATAATCAGTTATATGAATATAACAGCTTCTATAAGACAGTTAATCACATTCTTAATCAGAGATAGAAAATAGTAACTCTTTATTATCTTAAAGTTCAGATTACAGTAGTCTACACATAATCTGAGATCTTCATTCTTCTTCTTTATAAATATTACAGAGACTTCTGTGAAGATCTGTGAAGATTAGATAAAGTCATTCTTCAGATTCTTCTTTACATAAGTCTGTAAGATCTCTGTCTTATAATGAGAGAGCTTATAGATTAATTGTCAGAAGAATTTCTATTCTTTTATCAAATCTATTATCAGATTCTTCTTATAATAAGATAAAAGCTTAGCTGTCTTAGCTGAACTGAATGTCTCTGTAAGATCTTGATATTTCTCTGATATCTGAAGCTCAGTTTTTATAACTGTGAAGTTCTCAGACATTTATAAAGTTATTATATAGATGAGCTTATCTTCTCTAATTAACTCTACAGTATTAACTGATTCTATCTTTATAAGTGAGTCTGTCAACACTGATCAGAAGTATAAATCTAACTCATAAACAGCTATATATAAATTATGTCTTTAAAGTTATACAAGTCTTAAGTATATATTATCTATGATATCTATAATAATCATAGTTTCTATAAATCTTCTTCAGATTTCAGAGAGATCTTCTAATTCAAAGATAACTCTTATAAGTCTCTGAGTTCTCAGATTTGAGTTCTCACACTCTGCTTATTATAAGAGTAAGTTTTCAGTTTTCATCACTAAGCTTATTTACTCTGTGAGCTTTAGAAACACTATAGTGATCTGAGATTCTGAGTTTATTAATACTTCTTATACTTATAAGATAGCAGTATTACAGTATAATCTCTCTCTGTAAGCATATATTTTCATTGAGAGAGTAAGAGATTTAGATATCAGTTTTAAGACTCTTAAGAACACTGTTGCTGACTCTGACTATAACTCTTCAAATTTCTATTTTAATTTATTTAAACAGTTTATGTGAAGATATTCTGATTTAAAATAGATAAAGCAGAGATTCTTTTTCTTAATCTCTCTATTATATACTCTATTTATAAGAGCTTATGAAGCTCTCTCTCTCTACTTAGTAGTCAGATATGAATCTCTCTATATCTTATTATCTTATCTCAGTAAATCTGTTCTCTGTTATTCTAACTCTTACAGAGCTGATTAATAATTCACTCTCTATAAGTCTGTAACTCTCACAGTAATCTATAGATAATGAATAAGAGTTATCAGTTTCTTCAGAGTTAAGAGCTTAGAGTCTTACTTAATAAGCTTATTCTATATATTTTTATTCAGCTTCTTTATAAATATCATTATTCAAATCTTATTTCAGAGCTCTGTTTTCACAGATCTCAATTCATATTACAATTTTATGAAGTGCTATGAGTAGGCTTTATTAGATTTCTCACCTCTTTTTCTAATATTTAATAATTACAGTTCAGATGTTCTCTATTCAGCTCACAGAGTCTCTTAACTTATTCTTTAGATAAATCTTAAGAATAGATTAGTAAGATCTCTCAGAATCATTCTGTGAATAATTCAGTCAGTTCTTGACTTCAGTGTAGTAGAGATCTGTTATTATATAAGTAATAGCTTCTTTATCTTTCATATTATATAGTCAGACTTGTAAGTTAATTTCAAATATAAACTTATAAAAGCTTTTATAGATTGTGATTCAGTAGTTAATCTTAAGTAATTATAACTTAAGAAAGTTTGTTTTCAGTTCATAGATATCTCTGAAGATTATGTTTAGAGACTTGATTTAAGAGTGTTTACAGATAGTAAGCATTTCTTATAGAAAAATAGCTTGATTCTGTGAAAGATGCTTAAGAATGTTCTTCACTAAGATTAATTCATTTATAAGTTCAGAGAATTTCTCTGTCACAGATGTAGAGAATAATGTTCTGTGAGTAATTAATAAGTTCTCTGAGACTTCTTTTATAAGAGTTATTCATAATTTAGATGACTGCTTCTGAGTGTCTGCAGTAGAGTTTACAGAGATTAAAGTATATAAGTTTCTAGTTCTTTCAGTTATAACAGATAATTGCTCACTAACAGAGCTTGAAATGTAAGAATAAGTACTTACAGATAATTATTCAGATATTTGCAGCTTCATGTAATATATACTGTTAACTACTAGAAGTATTTACAGTAGAAAGATAAAATGTAGAGATTAATATATAATAGTATTCAAGCTGAGTTATGAATAGTATTTGTGAACTTCAGTCTATATAGTTGTGTGTAGTCAAGGGCTGCTAACTCTATTGATTACGCAAGAGATAGAAATAGAAGTAAAGAATTCGCGAGAAGCGGAATTTCTTACATTGAGAGAAAATAATTCTCTCATTAACTGAGTCACTCAGACATTGATATTATCTCACTAATAAAGAGACAGTGATAGAGAAATCTGTAGAGTTTTATCAGAAGAATCTGAAGAAATAGATAGAGTTAATATACTGTATAACAGATAACTGAGACTTGAAAGTAGATGAAGAAGTCATTACTCTTACTGCAAGATTAGCAGTAGTATTCATTATTGAAGATGAATGAATATGATATCTCTTTACAGATTATAAAAATATCTTTTCAGAAAAGAAAGCAGCAAAGTTTTCTGATATTAAGATATAATACAAGATTTATCTTGAAGATAATGTAATAGTATTATACAGATCTCTTTATAACTTATTAGTAAAGAAATTGAATGTTCTGCACAAATTTCTTAAGAAAGTATAATTAAAGAACTGAATACACTTATCAAAGAGTTCAGCAGAGAGGCCCCGGTGGCCGAATGGTTAATGCGGCCACCCGGTAGCGCCTTGGCGTGGGAAACCAAGACGCGTGGGTTCGAAACCCGCAGGGAATACATTAAATCTGAAACTCAAGCACCTCAGGTTTCTAATAATTACAGAGATGTATAAATCACTTTAATGAATCACTCTATATTTCTGAGCTGAGAAGTTATTATTGTATGTATCTAATTGTCACTTCTTTGTATTTTTCTATGTTCTTGTTATCTTGATATGATCTTAACATCTGTATTTCCTTCTGTATAATCAACACTTAACCTGTATTTAACATCATGCAAGGACTCATCATAAGCTCCGCTTGTATATAAGTATAATGAAAGAATAATAATAATAATAATAAGTTCAGCAGAGATATTTATATTATTTGTACTTAAGAAGAATGATAGACTACATCTTTATATAGACTACAGAGACCTTAATAGAATGATAGTTAAGAATCACTATTTATTACTATTTATTAACAAGATGATTAATCAATTATTTGAAGCAAAGATGTTCTTAAAGATTAATATATAAAATATCTATTATAGAATCAGAATTAATAAAGATGATATTTGAAAAATAGCTTTTCATATCAAGTACAGTAATTTTAAATATTATATTTTATCTATTAATCTTTGTAATACTTCAGTTCTCTTTCAGATCTATATAAATAAGACACTGTAGAGCCTTGTCAACATCTTCTGTATAGTATACTTGAATAATATTCTAATCTTCTTAAAAACAGAGAAAGAATATGATATTCATATTTAAGAAGTATTGAGTTGCTTAAGACAGTATTAACTCTATGTAAATACTGAGAAATGCTCATTCTATAAACAGAAGATTAATTTCTTAGATTATATTATTGAGATTAATAATATTTCAATGAATAGAAGCTGAGAGTCTGAGTCTCTGTTATTAAGAACTGATCAATATTGCAGATATATTATAAAATACAGGTATTTCTAAAATTTATGAATTTTTATAGACAGTTCATCTATATATATTCACAGATTACTGCTCTTCTTACAGATCTGTTAAAGAGAAGTGTTAAAGACAGAAAAACAGAATTATTTATTTTCACTCAAGACACTGTATAGATATTTGTAGAATTGAAACAAGCTTTTACAGATATCACAATACTGAATCACTTTAATGTTAATCTACTCAGTCAGTGTGAAACTGATGTATTCAGAAATGAGATCTGTGAAATCTTTTCACAGTTGATATCAGAGATCTTATAATATTGAAAGAATTAGACAATATTAATCTCTGAAAATACAGACAATGAAATGTCTGTGAAAGATAGTTTTTTCACAGAGTTTATAAAACACTGTAAATAAAGATCAGTGATCTTCTTCTTCAAGAAATTATCACTCATACAGAGAAGATATAATACTCATGATTAAAAGATATTAGTAATTATTGAATTCTTTAAGATCTGATAATATTATCTTCAGAGTAGTAAGTATTCAGTACAAGTTCTCACTGATTATACAAATCTACATTACTTCTTAATTATAAAGTGCTTAACAGAATGTTAAGTCAGATAAGTGAAGCTGTATTCAGAGTATGATTTCAATATCTGATATTATTCAGATTGACTTAATCTCATCAATACACTGTCTACACAGCTCAATTTTAATATTATTGATAAGAAGAAGAATTCTATAAAAGAATCTCTATCATCACTGCAAAGGAAGCTGGCTGTAGAAGATTGAGATTCTCTAAAGCTCAGAAACAGCACTGATAAGATAGCTGTATAACTTAGTATAGAAGATGAAAGAAAACTCAGATTCTTACAGAGAACTGATACTGAAGATAATAAGCTTCTCATATCATATCTTACTATCATTGAATTGATAAAAGATGAAATAGTTGACAATCTTTCAATTTAACTGCTTTTAGAATTCATTGATAAATTACAGCAGAGAGACATCTCTACTACAGCTTAAATTCAAAAGTTCAAGAAGAAAGAATTCAGTTTAAACTTAGAAGAGACAGACTCTGAGTGAGATAATACTGCTAAGAAATCAAGTCACTGATAAATAGATGAATGTAAACTTCTGCTACTAAATAATTCAGTCCTCATTTCATATAGCGGAGCAGTATATTAAAAGTTGTTAAGAATTTATTATAATGATTCTCCATATTAAGTACTTCAGATTAGAGAAGACTGAAGAGCTTCTAAAATATAAATGTATTTAAGACAAGCTCTGAGCAGATGTTAAAGAGTATATTAAGACTTATAATATCTGTTAAATAATAAAGATTCTGTGATATAAGTAATACAGTGAGTTAGCATCACTGTCTATTTTAAAGAACTTATAATAGAATCTATTAATAAATTTCATAGTTAATCTGTCAAAGTCAATAAGAGTTAAAGAATATAACTTAATTTTAATCATTATTAATTACTTTACAAAGATAATAAAATATATCTCTACTTATAAGAAGATTCAAGCCTCTGAATTAACTGATCTATTTCTAGATATCATTATTTATGATCACAGTGCTTTAAAATTATTAATAACAGATTAAGAATCTCTCTTTATCAGTAAATACTGATCAGCTTTTTACTATTATCTTATAATAAAACATCTTCTCAGCACTGCATTTCATTCTCAGACAGATAGTCAGACTGAATATCAGAATCAGATATTAGAACAATATCTTTAAATATTCTATTCATATTATTAAAATAATTAACTTAAACATCTTCTAATTATCAAATTTGTGTATACTAATATAAAGAATATAGTCTTAAAACTATCTTCTTTCTATACTTATTATGAATATAATTCTTCATTTTTCAGTGACATCATAGATAATATTTCAAAAAAGAGAATAGATAGTCAGAATGCTAAATAGATACAGAGAACAGAGTATCTCTCAGTATCAGAAGTAAAAGCTAGATTAAAACTTTTGAATAAAATTTATAATAAGACAGTGAAAAGTATCTGTCATACTCAGAAGTAGTATATAGAATACTATAATTAAAAACATCTCTCAATGAAGTTCTTAATAGAGAATTAAGTACTACTTTTAATAAAGAATATCAAGATAATAAGATTATATAAGAAGCTCAGTGAGTGATGACTAGAATCTCTCTCAGTAATAAAAGTAATGAATAAGCAGATATATGAGTTAAAATTAATCTCAGAATTGAAATTAATTCATTCTATTTTTAATATTTTCTATTTAAAGTTCTATAAGTAATACTCTGAGACAGAGATATCTCAGTTAAATAATATTAAGATTAAAAGTGATACTGAATATCTTATAAAGAAAATATTGAATAAGTGAATATATTATAGTAAGCTTCACTATCTTATTAATTAAGAAGATTATTCATTATCAGAGAATTCATAAGAACTGCTTGAATATTTAAAAAATACTGAGAAAGAGATTATAAGCTATAAGATAACTAGTAGAGACTGCTCTATTATATATCAGAGATATTAGATAAGAAATATTACTTAAAACTTCTAATTTTTCTCAAAGAGTTTTTTAGAGATAATCTTATAGTGATAAGTTAGTGTCTTATAAACTCTGTAGCACTCTTCTTCTATTTTCTTTTAAAGAGTTTTTTAGAAGTTTAATAAGACTATACAAGTTCAAATTTCTGAAGCAGTTAAAGAAAAGAAATATTTGAAATTAATAAAGATTAATATTATTAATGCACAGACTGCTATTATTCTAATAGAACTACAGTCTGTAAAAAAAGTCAAAAGAAGAATATCAAGATCTACTTATTAATAACCTTACTCTTATCAAACTCATTCTTCATTATTAAAGTCTCTGATATTAGTATCTTTATCTGCTGTGAAGTTAGTACTGTAGTGCTGCAGAAGAGTATAAGAGATATATAAAGTGTTAATTTATTAATTTACAAAGCATCTCAGTTATCTACTTTAATTAAAGTGAGATTCTCTTTAATTAGTGATTAATCTTTATAATGCTTTTAATAGTGATACTGACTAATCTCTTCTTCTTAAGACTGGTCATTCTGAGGTGTTTTTTTATCTCAGAGATTCACATTTTCATCTTCTTTTATAGATGAGTAAGAGAGATTTTCTCAGTCTTAACAGAATTCATCAGTACTTAAAGCTCTGAGACTCTTACTCTGTACTGCTTAAGTATCTGAACTTCTTGTCAGAACTGATATAATATCTTCTTGTAGAGTAGTTAATACTTACAGAGAGATAAAAGTCATTATTACAGATATAACAGAAATAACACAAGTAAAAGAAGAGATAAGTGTATAAAATTCCTTCTTTCTTCAGCTGCTTAGTATAGTGTAGATATGTGATAATGTTAGTCAGAGACTGTATCAGAGCCTCTTCACAGAGAGAAGATAAAGAAACTGTGAAATTCTACAGACTTAACTCAGCAGCATTCTGAGTAGAGCTCAGATAAATTATGAAAGAGAAACTATAGATTAAACTCTTCTGAGTCACTGTCTCTGAAATTAAGCTCTCTCTGAGATTCTCCTCAAATGATCACCCAGGGTCATACATCACTGTGTTAATTGAGAGAGAAGACAGTATCACAGTAGCAGTAGAGAGAGTAGAAGAAGAATCAGATACTGTTGAATTAATTAGCAGAAGAGATAATATCTCACTGCAAGGTACAGCTTCTATTACCACGGCTGTAAGAGATATAGAAGAAGAAGAAGAAGATGTGATAATGAGAGTAATGCTTCTGTGATTCATCAACACTGCTCTCTCTGTCTTCAACCTGGCTTTCTTAATAGTTACAGAGACTGCAGCCACATCACAAAGACATTTTATTACTAGAAAATGTCAGAATAAGTCCCTTATTATCTTTCAAGAATGATGCTCTCATACACTCACTATTAGAGATAAGAAGAGAGGGAAGAAAAATGTATCATAGAGAGAAAGAATTGTTTCAAAAAATCCTGTCACTACTATTAGCTTTGTCTCTAAAACACATTACTTTTGTAAGGAATTTTATATATGAAATGAGAATATAATAAGAGATCTGTAAGTTACTTATTAACTATATTTTTTATATTTTAAATCAATATATAAGGAATTCAGTTATTATATATTTAATTTAAATAAAGATGAGAAAAAGAAGATCTATACAGTTAGCAGAGAAACTCATCTATTTCTTTATATTATGCACAGTATATATACTATCAAATCAGTTGATAACTGTTATTATATAATAAAGATAATTTCTAATCTGATAATCTTAAGAGAATCAGAACTATACTCTTAAAGAGAAGAATATTATTATATTTTTAATCATGTTAAGACTCTGTTATAGTTTCACACAGCTTATTACTTTTCTGTGAATAATTTCATTCATCTTACAAGGTGTTTGAACTGATTTTAAATCACTCTATGATATTATTCAGATGTAATATAGAAAGATCTGATTGATAGATATAAGAATCTCACTTCTATATAAGATCAGTAGATTACTCTTTCATAGTAGTGAGTCACTGCTGAGGTATCACTTCAGCTATTCTCACTCATAAAATAGCAGAGAACTATTCACTCATTATCTATATAAAATAGCTAGATACTGGCTTCTGATTAAAGAAGTCAGTGATTCATTTTTTCTTCTACTGATAATATATATTAAGAGTTACTGCAAACCTCATGCAATCTTCTTAGTATACTCAGTACTATATCTATGATATTCTTGCAATAACTCTGTAGCTGATGAGCTTGCTATTCAAGCAAGATAGTCAGGCTTACTTATACAGCTTCTCAACAACTATCTATGTGACGCCGCTGACTAGTCATTACTTCGGTTACGCTACGTTACAAAAGAATACAAGTAGTTGAAATTCCTGCTTTTCAAATTAGTTATAATCTACTATCTGATGATAGTGATTATATTCTACTTTATCTCCATTCTCTTTTAGTATGAATATACAACAAAAACAATAAAAAAAGTTTAAAAACTCTTCAAAAATCACATTTATTCAAAATAATGTGAATAGACACTTAAATTGCATTTATTCTTATCTTCAAATTGTATTTGAATAAAAAGTTGATTTTATACTTCTTCAAGAATCATACCTTGATGCTGAGTAAAAGTACATTATTTCTCATTCAAGCTACTACTGCTTTTTACCTGAAAACTCCGAGATAAAATCAAGAGTAGTGATTTATGAAAGAAAAAGATCCAGATATCAATTTAATCTAAGATTTAATATCATATCTGACTCTGATAGTCTAGTGAGTGATATTATAGATAAAGAGAATGAGTTTAATACTATACAACTCATAAATATCTATAATGAAAAGTTATTGAAAGAAAACAACAATACCTGAATAATTAACAGATGATTTTTAAATATAACTTTATTAAAAAACTCTATAATTGTAGAAGATTTCAATGCATATTATCTCTGATGAAATTCAGAATACAGAAGAGCAGTAAGAGTGAATAAACTGATTAAATACACTTTTGAGTATTTAATAGATTTAGTTAACAAGTCTGATTAATAAACATTCTTTAGAAACAACATGAAATAGAAATCTATTATAGATTTAACTTTCATATTATAAAATCTAATTGAAAAAAGACTTATAAACTGATTTATTAATTTAAATGAGATCTCAGAATCAGATCATGAGATTATTCAATTTAATATTGAACTGAGTGAAAAATAAATAAGTGAAAATCCTCTTCTCTCTAATCAATATAACTTTGAAAAAGCTGATTGAAAAGCAGTTAAAGAAAGTATAAAACTGCTCAAATCTGAAAAGCAGAGTAAGCTCTATTGAAATCAGAGTCAAGATATCTCAAATGAAATACTTGAGAATAGAGTAAAGCTGATTACATCTATTCTTCTAATAAGTATTGAAGAAAATATTTCAAAGAAAAAGTCTTCTGAGTATTTCAAATCTTGATGAAATGAGAATATCACTTCTAAAAGAAAATAATTAATCACTGCTAGAAGAGATTGAAAGAATAACTTAATATCTGATAAAGAGTTCAAAGCTATCAGAAATAAATATTTTTCAGATATTAAAAGAGTAAAAACAGACTGCTGAAACAAATTTCTTGAAGAAGTATAAGAGAAAGAAGTTTGTAAAGTCTTTAACTATACTAAAATAAGAAGTGTAGTAAAACTTTCAATCTTAGAATATAAGTTTCAGAATACATTATATACAGCAAACTCTTGTGAAAAAAAATATCAAGCTTTTATAAGAATTCACTTTCAAAATTCATCAGATTCAGAAGAAGAGAATATATTATTTCACAAATATATTAATAAGAATAACTGGGAATAATCTGACCTTATACATGATGAACTAGAGTTAGTTATTTTCTCAAGTTCAATTAAAACTACTGCAGAGCCTAATTCAATTAATAACTTGATTATTCAAAATACATATTTCTACTTGAAGAATGAATATTTTGAGCTCTTTTTCAATCTCTTAAAAAATAGTTATTATTCTGAATGCTGAAGAGAAGCCACTAGAGTAATCCTTGCAAAACCTAATAGAAAAGCTTCAATTTCTAAGTTATATAGAGTAATATCTCTATTGAACTATCCGAAAAAGATTTTAGCAAAGATAATAGTTACTAGACTATCTTTTATAAGCTCTACTAGTGATTCTCTTCTATTTAATGAATAAATGAAAGATAGAAAACAATGTTCTGCAATTAACACTGTTCTTTCAGTTATTCATAACATTTAAATAACAAAGCATGAAGATCTGATCTCAACTGTAGTTTTTATTAATATAAAAGATGCATTTGATTATATTTCAAAGTCAAAGATTATTCAAACTTTGAAGATGTTAAATTATCACTTTCTCTAATAAAATGAGTTAACTGTTTTATATTCAAAAGAATTATATAATTATTCTTTGATAAAATGAAATAAGATAAGACTGAGATAAAAATAGAAGTACTGTAAAAATCTTCAATCTCAAATATTTTATTTGCAATATATACTGCATATCTATTCAAGAATAGAGAAATCACAATAGTGAGATCTTCAAGCTATGTGAATAATATTCATCTAGTCTACAGTTTAAAAGAACTATCAAGACAGAAAGACTATTAAATAGCATAATCAGACTATTAAATACAGAGAGAGATCTATTCTTTCAGATTATAAGATAGTTATACATAGTCTGTATCATCTCTGTAGCTTCTTATAAAGTTCAAGTTTGATAAAATAATCAAGAAAATTTTACTGAACTCTTTCAAAGTCTGCAAAACAGTGCTTTGAGAAAAATTCTGAGAGTATTCAAATCATCTTCTATTAAAGTAATGAAAAATGAAGCTTTAATTCTCTCTTCTACTATTAGATGTGAAAAGGCCTGTATAAACTATACTCTGAGAGTCATAAAGATGAGCTTAAATTATATAATCAGAGAAAGAGTCTCTTCTTCATTTTTATTAATTAACTCAGAAAATGAACTGAATTGAAATAGATTTCTTAATTGAAATGAAAATAATATTTCAAAGAAAATACTCTCTCAACTATACAGACTATATTCACTAATTAAACAGCAATTTTCTTTATTAAATGTTGAGAAAATTGATTATAAGAAGATATCTCTCTGAAGAGAAAAGATAAAATCTCTCATAGACTTACAAATAAGTGAACAATCTAAAGAGAGAGAATACAAACAGTATTTGAATAAGATCTCTACAATAAATATAAAAGACTCTATTCTGATTTACTCAGATGACTTAAAAAATAAGAATTTGAACAGATTAGATGCAGACATTACTTATACTAAAGATAATATCAATTTTATCTTAAATTTCTGAAATTTAGACTGTGACTCTGAAGTCTTTAATGCTGAAATATTTGCAATAGTGAAAGCTTTCAAACTTATTAAAATAAAATCTTATAAAAGAGAAAATAGTTTAAAAGAGATATGAATATTCTCTGATAGTTAAGCAGCTTTAAAAAGACTTAGAAATAGTCAGATTTATAATGATTAAATGAATCTTGAACTGATTTTAAATTCTCTTATAAAAGTTTAAAAGAGAAGTATATTAAAACTGATAATTTATCTGCACTGAGTTCCTGCTTATATGAATATTCATGACAATGAATTGACGAATTCAGCTGTAAAAAAGCGTGCAGAATTAAGTAGATCTATTCAAAAAACAGTGTTTAAATTTTTTATAAAGAGAAAGATAAAAGTATCTTGTTTAAATAAGTGAAATAAAAGCTGACAGAAACAAAAGAAGAGTATATAGTTATTCAAGATTTGAAACAAAACTCAAGTGAAAATCTGGTATAATTAAATGTAAAAAGAAAATATTCTCATCTATAATTCAGCTGAAACTAGAACATGATTATTTAAAATCTTATATAAAGATTTGATAATAGATTTGATTCAACACAATGCTCATTCTGCAATATAAGTGAAAATCCTGAGTATAATGTAATGTATTATGCATTATACAACAGTCTCAGAGCTAGATTGAAAGAGAAGTATGATTTAAATCAATTCAATATAAGGTTCTTATTCTCAACTGAGACAGGAATTAAATACTTAATAGACTTTCTATCAGAAACTCAAGCAGCTATAAGAAAATGACTGAATTCAGAAATATCTGAATATGAAGAGATGAAAATTAATCAGATATAGTTGATTAAAACAGCTATACAGTATTTTTTAATATTTTTATTTTATTATAGTCTCTCTTTACTTTATTTTTTCTTCTCTGTTCTTTTCTATCTACTTATTTACTGTATCTATCTTTAGGACTTTGTTCTCTTTTCTTTTGTCATGATATTTCTAAATGATTTCAAAGTATCAGAAGGTGTTAAAATACTGTAATTTATAAAGAGTTTTTATAGTCTGAGCTGGAATTTTCTGATTTTGCATATCTGAAATTGATAAATGTATAATAGTTGACTTTACAGATATTTGAAAAACTCTGAGAACTAAAAGTTTTCAGGTAGATGTTATAGTCTCTGACTGTATACATCTATAAAAGAATAATAATAATAATAATAATAATCTGCACACTCTTATAAATAGTATAAGAATTCAGTATCTTCTTCAAAAGCTCTTATATCTTCAGTTAGAAGTATTTTCTTATAAGTAACTTATTAATTCTAGTATCTGTAAAATAATCTACTAGAGAAGAGTTATGATATCTTTTAATAAGTTTTATACATAGAAATTTATTTATAATTAAATAAATCTGACTCTCTCTTTATAAGAGATTATTTAAGTCTCTTCAATTCTTTGTTTCTGCAGAATTAATCTTTGCTATAAGAAGTTGTTAAATATACTGTATATATTCATTCTTCAGCTACAGTTCTGATAATCTGAATAGAAGATCTTATAAAGACTTATACTTTGTTTTTCTCTACATCAAACCTTCTACAGAACTTCTCAAAGTATATAAATTCTTCAGATTATAGATACTCTCTCTGAGAATTCTCACCCAGATTCTCAGAGTATTGACTCGCAGTATTATAGAAAGAAGTTGTACAGACTTCTTCTCTCTCTTCTCTCTCTTTTCTTATAAGAGATTGAGAGAGTCTTTAATTAATCTCTTTATAATACTTAGTCAGACTATTCTATAAAGCTTTTCTATCTTCTCTAATCTCTCTATATTTATTACTCTGACTTTTTTAATATAGTCAGATCTGTAAGAGAGTCTGCTCACTAAGTTCTTAATTCTCTGAAAATATACTCTATCTTAAATCAGAATTCACTCAGTTTCTGAGCTTAGTTAATCTATCACTGTAAAAGTTTCTTAATTAAGATAAACTCTTATAAGCTATTATAATCAGTTTTACTAGTAATTACTATTATAAGATACTTGAAGTAGTAATATCAGTAATAGAAGAATTTCACTATTATAAGAAGTTTCTAATTATGAATATTATAGTTAATCTTCATAGATTGCATCTTTTGTAAGAAAAAGACTACTGAAACTCAGTTCTCATTTAACTATAGTTATGAGACTATTTCTGAAATTGTAAAGAAGAAAATATCTGTCTTTAATCAGATTAAGAGTAAGAAATTAAAGTGAAATAGTATCACTGTATCTAGAAATATCTACTTCAATCTTATAAAGACTCTGTGAGCTTTTAAAATAAGAAAGTTCTTACAACTAGACTGACCGTGTGACCGTGTCTGAGATCAGAATCAGATTTTTTGATAGTTTCATTATCAATTCAACTGATCTCATTACACGGTTTTAACATTAGATAGTAGTCTCATACTGTCTCAGCGAGACTTACTGTCTACTCTTATCACATTTTTTCAATGAGATCATAATTTCCAGTTCTCAATTTAAATTATTTTTATTGCTTTAAATGACTTTAAATCTTATTTGAGTGTTATCAAAAAGCATTACTTTTTAAAAAATTAAAAATAGTCTAAAAAAACCTTAAAATGTCTAAAAATAGTAACTTTATGCTAAGAATGAGATTAAATGAAATTAAATGAGATCACTTTCTCATTTTTTTCAAGTCATGATTTCATTTTCAGATCTGATATATAGTCACTTTACATGTTTTTTAATGCCTAGTCTCAGCGGCATTCATGCTAAGAAATGTATGAGACCAGATCAAATGAAATTAAATGTGAAATTCATGATCTCAGTGATCAGTCTACTTACAACTCTCTCTTCTTAACAATCTTTTTATTCTTTATTTATAAGATAACTTCTTTTTATTTTCACTCTGCAGCATATCTGTAAGAGTTAAGAAGATTCTTATAAATATAAAGATAAACTATCTATAGAAATTCACAAAACTCAGAAACATCTGAGTTTTATAAATACTAGTTAACTTCAGTTATAATAGAATAGTCTTAATTTATAAAGATTTCATCTGAATATTATCTGCAGTAATTACATATTCTAGAACATTAATCTAATAAGCACTGAAGTTATACTTTACAAGCTTAATATACAGTTCTGCCTCATTCAAGATCTTTACCACAGTTTATATATACTCAGTATATTCTTTCTTCTTTATAGAGTACATTATCACATCATTCAGATATATTATTATAAAGACATTCATATATATATAAAGTATTTCATTAATGAAAGACTGAAGTACTGCAGAGAGATTTATCAACTCAAAAGTTATCACTAGATATTTAAAAAATCTCAGCATAGTTTTAAAGACAGTCTTTTATTCATTATCAGACTGTATTCACAGCTGTATATATATATTAATTATATTCAGTTATATGAATATAATAGCTTCTGTGAGATAGTTAATCACATTCTGAATTAGAGATAGAAAGTAGTAACTTTTTATAGTCTTAGAGTTTAAATTATAATAATTCATATATAATCTGAGATTTTTATTCTTCTTTTATACAAATATTACAGAGGCTTCTGCATAGATCTGTGAAGATCAGATATAGTTATTCTTCAGATTCTTCTTTATATAAGTCTGCAGAACTTCTGTCTTATAATAAAAGAGCTTATAAATTGATTCTTAGAAGAGTTTCTACTCTTCTATTAAATCTATTATCAGATTCTTCTTATAGTAAGATGAAAGCTCAGGTATTTTATAATTAATCACTATATTAAGCTCTTTGTAGATAGATATATGAATACAATCTTTAACTATTCTACAGATTATAGTATGAATAGTACATTTTTCTTTTTTAAGAAATATTGTATCAATATTTTTATAAAAGTTGTTTATCTTTTTCAGAAACACTCTTACTTTTTACTAGAGATATTTCATTTTCTCTAAATTTATCAGTCAGTAGATTTATATTCCTTTCAAAAACATATTCTTCATTGTGATGAATGTTACTCATTTTTAAATATCTAGAAGAAGCAGAGTCATCTTAATATAAGTAATATATCTGTTACTTCAGAGTTCAGCTCAAGACTCAGAACTATCTGTTCTACTAGATAACTTATTAATAGAATAATTACTTATCATGAGAAGAATTCTGAGTTATAAGATAAGAGTGATGTTAGTTTTTATCTGAGTATAGAATTCAATGATAAGATAATAGAAATACTTCAGAATAAAGAAAAGTAGTATTAACATTTATATTTATATGCAGAATCTGTTTATTTTCACTTAATAAATTGTTCATTATTTATCTTCTTCAGAATGCTAACTTTTAATGATAATCTGAGCCCCGGTGACCGAATAGTTAATGCGGCCACTCAGTAGCGCCTTGGTGTGGGAAACCAAGGTGTGTGGGTTCGAAACCCGCAGAGGATACATTAAATCCAGAACTCAAGCACCTCAGGTTGCTAATAAATACAGAGGTGTACAAATCACTTCAATAAATCACTCTATGTTTCTGAGCTGGGAAGTTATTATCATATATATCTAATTGTCACTTCTTTGTACTTTTCTATGTTCTTGTTATCTTGATATAGTCTCAACACCTGTATTTCCTCCTGTATAATCAACACTTAATCTGTATTTAACATCATGCAAGAACTCATCATAAGCTTCACTTGCATATAAGTATAATGAAAGAAGAAGAATAATAATCAGAATAATAATCTGAATTCACTTATTTATTGCATTACAGGTAATTTTATAAATTCTATACAGATAATACTTCAGAATCAACTCATTGTAACTGAAAGAACATAATATCTTACTACATCTATCTCTGTACAAAGCTTAAACAATACTATAAGAGATGAGTTATAGAAATATTAGAAGAAAGTGAAATATACTCTAGATATTAAATTAGTGATTACATTTATCAGTTCTAATTATAAAGTCTAACATGTCAGTATGTGAACTAATACAGAGATTATTAATAAAACTAACATTCTATTGAAGACTTAATAAGAATCTTCTTTTACATATTATATTAATTCTGAGAAGTGAAAGATTTATTTCAAGTCTCTATATAGATATATACTATTAAGTCTTATTAGTAGTATTTAATCTACTATTGAAATCTTAGAAGCTGACAATACTACAGCTCTATAAAACAAGATTAATATTAAATACACTACATCACTAACTGAAGAACATGTTAACATTTTCAAGAAATTAATGAGATTACAGATTAAGAACAGTGATTATCTTACTTTTCAGAGACATTTTCACTATCTTATTACTTATTATAAAAAGCTCTGTTAGAGTACTGAATATAAATATTATAATCTTTTTCTTAACAATTTATATAATTATCAAAGACTATTTATTAAGATATATCTGACTAAGTGTTTCTTCACTGATTAAGAACTCATTGTCAATATTAATATCAATAATTTAATAAAGTAACTGATTAATTATACATTTAAGAAGATTATCAGTGAATTAAAAAAGCAGGCTCACACTGATTCTGTGACTGTAAAGAAGAACAAAGACAAGAATAAAGACACAGATATACAGAAGTGTATTCACTATAAAAAAGAATAAATATACAGTTGACAGATATTTCATCTTACACTCTGATAAAAAGAGAAAGAGAAAGAACAAGAAGAATAATGATAAAAAGAAGAAGAAGAAGAATGACTTAATAAGTTCTTAATTATCAGTAAATACAGTAATTACAAATATTAAGTTCTATTTCTCTTTCACAGTTACTGAAAAACTATTCTCTAGATCTTTATATTTAAACACATGTATAAGTCTGAATATAATAAATGAGCTTCATTCTTTTTCAAATGTTAAATCTTTTAATGATATCATCACTGGCAATTCTGTGACTGAGAGAACAGAGTTTGTCAAGAAGATTGAGAATGTTATCTTGAAGATTGAGAATGAGAATATTAACTTGAAGAATGTTCACTATATTTTCAATATTACAGTTAATCTGATCTTATTTAAAAAGCTTGAAGATCAGAAGTTCTGATTTACATTCTCTTTCACTATTCTCTCTTTTTTCATTTACAGAACTCTGAATAATGTCATTTTTCATACAATTCAGACTGCTCAGAACAATATATATAAGATCACTGAATAGAAGTTCAATGAGAATTCTAATTATTTAAGCAAAGCAGTTAAGTATATTGTGATGCCTTACAAGTACAATTTTGACTCAAAAGTTGATTTTCCTGTGACTGCTGTTACTATCATTGATAATATTAATTCTGCAGACATGAAAACACAGATATTAAAGATATCAAAAACTCTTTTAAATTAACATTACAATCTTGAATATATTCACACTGATACTATAATTACTATGATCAAGAATCTTCATACTGAAGTCATAATTGAAGATTCTAAGACTAAGTTCTTTTACAAAGAGTGTGTCAAGACAAGTAGTGTTTTGCTACTAATTTTCAGGGGGTGCTGCGAAAATTCTGTTTTCGCAACTTCGCAAGCAATACGTCCGCCACAATATCTGGGATTGGCTATGAATGCGCCATAATCTGATACTATTAGGCTATCTTCCATTATACAGGAACATCAGATTTCTTACAGAATTTCCCGCGTCCTTGTAAAAATTCACTGAACAAAACACCAGGGAAAATACCAGCCTGGAGGTGTTGAGAAGATGCGCCCTTAGCGTAACTATTCGAAAATTCTGTCAGTTCTTGGAAAACAACATGTTTCACACATCTTTTAACAAATTTCATCAACTTCTATCACAATTTCTCTACAGATCTGATATTCTCTGATTGCAATATATTATTCATCTACTCTACTGAATGAAGGTAAATCTTGTTGTTTTAAGTTCCTTGGTACTACAAGGATTATTAAAATATAGCTCGACTTTTAACTTTGTATGGATCATCCTTCTATGAATGTAATTCGATATGCAGCTATACAGTAAATATATCTAGTACTAGAAAATTGCAATAAAGCAGGTGTCTACTGGCTTTATATATCACGGGGTGTGGGTGTCAAACAGCGATTCTCACCACGCTTCCAAAAAATGAAACCTACAATCGAAACCACACATAACGTCGCTGCATACACATCAACATCAGCGAAAGACAAACACACCTATTTCTTCCCTGCAAGTACTGCCTCGATCATCGCCGTATGCTTCTTTTTCAGCTGCGGAACAATTAAGCTCTCAATCTCTATCATCTCACCCGCATTGACATCTGCCGTCGTCACCTGGAAGCCATACTCCTTCTTCCCTTCCGTCACAGAATTTTGTTGATGTGGTTGGACTACATTCCAACTCAACCTCCTTGAACCACTCTGTGGCGCCGCCGCCGCCGTCTTCGGGATCCGCAACCAGTGCTCGGAAATCTTCCCATCCGCGCCCCGAGCAACAAACACAACCTCCCACTTGCGCGTCGAGAGCAAATTGCCAATGACGAGGTGATGCGAGTAGCGATTCAGTGCCTGCTCGGACTTGGAAATCAGCAGCGACGGGTCTGTTTCAAGTTTGAAGCTGACGACCATGCTGCCCTGTGGTGCCCAGCCGTTAACGAGGCTGTGGAGGAATTTGGGGACCGGGTCCAGGTCGACGATCAGTTTCTTGCCGTGCGTTGGTGGCTGTGGGTCATTGAAACCTGTGTAGATCCGGTCGGCTGGGATGACGCTGTGGCCTTGTGTGGGTTGGGAAGAGGGCGTGGTGACTTCGTTTGAAGATTGGATCTTGTGCTCTACCATGCGGTCGCGTGGGATGAAGAAGTCTGAAACCGCCGCAGCGAGGTAGAAGAGCGCATTGGCGCCCAAGGGTCGCATGATTGTGGCAAGGGAGCGTAACTCGTACAGATACTCCGTCACTGTCACGAAGGGGATAAGCAGGAGGAGTTGGTTCTGCTTCGCGTGGCGGTACTGGCGAAGCACTTTGCGCATTTCGTCCTGGTACTCTGGGCGGACAACTACGGCACCGTGGTCCGGGCTATTTTCATCATGGCCGGGAGACGATGAGGGTGGCGCGACGGCCTCGTCCATGAAATCTAGGAAGCAGTTTGTCGAGTGGCTGTAGTGGCGCGAGTACGGGAGGAGGCTGAATTGACGATGCAAGAATATCACTGCGTAGCCTTCTTGGAGGAAGTATTCAGCTGATGTGGCACCTCGTGTGCCTGCAGAGAAATTGTCGATGAAACGCACCGTTTGGGTTTCGAGGGGCACGGTAGTCCCGCCGGATGTGACCAGAACCACCCGTCTGTTTGCCACTAGATGGAGGTTTACAAACTCCTGGGCCTGCGTAGCATGCTCTTGGAGATCACGAGGTGGAGGATTGGTTTTGAAATAGTCAGGCTCGGGCGTGAGCGTCGGTGGGACATTTTCTACCTTGGCACTTGGGAATGGCATTTTTGTACGTATTTGGGGAAACGGCAGGAGAAACGACTAATGAATCGATTTCACAATGTAGGTGCTCGTAAATCGAACAGTGAAGTAAATTTCTATGTCCTCAAAAGGCGTCTCCTTTTAAGCAGCTCTTTACTCCGTATTAGGTATACGGTTATGGCGGTGCCAAGAAATCCGTCCAGAGCTTCCAGTTAATCGAGGGACAAAGACCACACGTATTTAGTGCTCTCCAATTCGCGGGCAGTGCTTTCTTTGTCCTGCAGGGAAAGATTGAGAATTATCTCTCTTTCGGGTTGTTGTTACACGGCTAAAATATTCACCACATGTAGCCGAACCGATTTCAAACTGCTGGAGTGGTATTTCTTTTAAAGGAGGGGCACGGGGCAGCGGAAGGAGGGTTAGGCCTGGTATATCACCGTCAGTTGAACGGTTTCAACTCCAATGTGGCCGATACGAGTTGGATCGCAGTCTCTTTGCTATGTTATAAGGCGGGGAAGCCTGATTGAGCCCCTCAGTGTCTCGGTTGTCCGTTTCAACCTTTCCTGGTTTGCGTTCTGGAGCTGAAACACAGTTTGCCTCGGGAATCGAAAAGGCGGATGATGTCATCGCAAGCCTCACTCTTAATGTCACGTGATATTCGGTTTTCAGCATCAATTTCGAGGTAAATATTTTCTTCTTTAACTATTTAGTCAGAACCCTATCTAAAATCTAATAGAATAGAGGCTAGTCTATGTAGCAATGTAACGGTCCGATTCTAGGCGTATTACAAATATCGGCTTTTGAGGGCCTGGCTGATAGTACTCATCCTGCTTGCAACCCCGCCGCGTTGCATTGTGCTTAGGAGTGCTTCTTCGAGTGCAGATTGTGTTAAACTGGCGTCTGCGCATTGTAAGTTAGTGACTAAACCGGAAGGGTACAATGGGGTGATATTCATTGGTTTGGGGAAGCAGCGTACCATCCAAATCGCTAAAGCTACTACCCATGCTAGGGGTCCCATCACTTCCCTCTCGGCCAGCTGCCCGTCGGCGTGGACCCAGTCGAGCTAATTCTGCAGCCCTCCTCGGACTGAGAGCGGTGGGGTGGCGAGAGGGCTGGGTTCTTTCGTGTGCTGCTGTGCCGCTTGCGGGTCCTGAGCTCCCTGAACTAGCTGAAGACTCTGGTGCTGATATCCTGGTCAAAGGCACGGTGGCTTCAGTCGAAGGAGCATGTGGATGGCTGGCTGCTTCTGGCTCCTGTCGAAGTGTTGCACTAGTACCATTCCCCATTTGTTGTGTAGATTGGCTATGGTGCGTACGTAGAGGTAAAAACGCCGGCGAATCCTCTTCGTCCTCGTCAATACTATTGCTTCCCCTATGGACAGAAAATCTACCAAATCTTTTGAACGGTGGACCTCTTCTCGTTGTCGCTTCTTCTTCGGAATCAGATGACGATGACGATGAGCTGGCTGGCGAGATGTCCTGATCCAAAGGGGGTGATGTAAGCGGCGAAGAAACTGTGTGCAGTTCCTTTTTTGAGGATGGTTGATTACGAGTGATGGAATCTGTATAAGGTGGTGCTGCCTGTCGGTGTGATTGGAGTCCCATGCCAGTTGCCTGAATTGGGGGGTTCATTGATGAAATATTTGGGTACAGAGCTGTAAAGCAATAGTCAAGATCAACATATCGTAAAGATGGTTCGTTTGTAGGCGCTTACCTTTGGACTTAATTGGCGTAGGAGGTGAACAGGGATCTTGTTTAACCACTTGTCCTTCCTTCTGGCGCATCGATAATTTTGACAGGTCTTTTGAAGCTGTGGATCCGTTAGTAAAAACGCAAACAAGAACTTCTTGGTAGTCAATATAACGTACCACTACTCCCTACTCTCTTCATTGGCTGCCCACCTATGGCGGCACTCCCGGACATCGATTGTGGCACGGGCGAGCTTGCAGCAGAATGAGGGTTTCCAACCTTTCGTATCTGAGCTCTAACTTGTGATAGCTGCCGATCATATAGCCATGCTGCTTGTTGAAGAAGGAACGGCAGAGTCACGTCAAAATGTTCTGCCCTAGAGGCTGTTAGATTCATTACTAGATAGGTACGAGAGCACAGAAATAGGCGTACAATCCTTTCCCTGTCGATAATCATAGAGTCAGCTAGAGCGGCAGCAAATATAATACACAATGACGACCAGAGAATGTTACAGACAGTCAATATCATTGCCTTTCGAAGGCCGTGAGAGGATATCCCACAGGGCATGGTCTTTGGCAACACTCCAGTCGACCTAGAAGCAACAGTCAGAACACATTGCGAGCAAGGTATTTTCAAGTGAACATACCGCAGGAGTATCTACAAAGTCACCTCTAGGAAAAGGTAGCCTTATGAACACAGTGAAATGTGGATCTATTTCTGCCGGTTGAAGGCCCATGGTTGAGACGGCTCAGAGCTACGCTTAGGCAACTGGTATGAATGGAAATGGGAGACTATCAGTCAAAATACTAGACAAGTTGACAGCATATTTAGATGAGCAGTAAAGATAGGAAAAATCAATCGCACCATACATCAGAGAGCTTATGGAAGAGTGTTAAACTGCTATTCACAATAGGCAAAGTAATGATGCGCTAAGGCAGCTCACAGGAAGTTGATGTTGATCATATGACCTGACGTCAAATTAAAGTTAAGCTCCTGTGGACACGTTCAATGAAATTGATGAGTCATTCTTTATTAAGCAAGCTAGCTAGTTAGCATTAGCTGAACTGGAGGCAGAGTACGGAGTAGTTAGAATGAGTGTGTCGGGAAATAAGAGATCATACGCTATGTGTGGAAGGTGTAAAGCTTGTGTGATTGTAGCTTGTGGAAAGTTATATGGTGGAAGGATTAGTAAGTCAGATCACATGACCTGACACCCCCACTCACCAGAGTAACTATACACAATGCTATATACAAAATTCGCCTTCAAATCAAGTACAGGTACAAAAAATGACTGGAAAATGTGTAGCAATGAAAAACCAGCATCTTCATATTCTCCTTCCAACATGTATATTTCATGTTTCAAGTAGTTTAGTAAGCTCATCCGCTATGTTCTCAGCAGATGAAACATATCAGATAGATATCTTGTTCTTGCAAATGAGAACTCTATATACTTTAAGCAGTGTGTGAGGTTTTTCAGGATTGAAAGTGCAGTGATCTTGGAATCAGTGAGTAATGTAATCAACCACCTAACGCTCGTTTCCACCTAACGCTCGCCTTTGTAAATCAATTACAATCAACTTCAAATATTCATATCTCAATGAATATTTATTTAAAACCATTCTAAAAAACAGAATAATAATTTGAAGATATATATTATATTATATTAAATTTCCATGAGAAAATAATATATAATTATTAATTTATTAAGCTTTTTAAAATACTATTTTAAAATAAAATACACAGTCTATATTTATAAATATATTCATAAATATAAATTATTTTCATATAAAAATTAAATATCTTAAACGTTAGCTGTATCTGTAACACCAGACAGGCTGAAACCTGGCAATGTGAAGGTACAGGATGAGATCTAAGTTGTGATGGAACTGATGTAAGTCACTGCTGACTCTGATCAGTAGGACTGACTACTAGCAGTTGTAACAGGTAGCCACATTGTCACAAAGAATAGCACGCTGTGAATGCAGCGACGGACGAGTCATTTACCAGAATCTACAAGTCCGCCTGTGCGGACAGCAGGGTCGGGCTCGGCTACAAGACGCCCCTTGCCTGACCCGATCTGATCAATTTACTTGAACTAGTTCATTGGGCATTTTAGTCCAAGCGTAAAGGGTAGGTAAAATCGGGCATCCAG
>NW_003101682.1:7750351-7757450 GCF_000003855.2 Blastomyces gilchristii SLH14081
TTTTTTAATATTTTACTTGTAATTTATAAAAAGAAGGATAATAAAAGAATAAAAGAATTCTTAAAAATTACAATATAGAATTCTTATATAAAATAATTTAATATTTATTAAATTATAATATATTTATATAAGAATTATTATTTTTAATAATATATAAATATATATTTCTTAATTTACAATAAAATATTATATATTTTATTTTACTGTATTTTATTTTCTAATTGAATCTATATCTTAATCAATTTTAACTATATTATAATCATTTTAAATTATATTATACTATAAGTCTTGATATTTATAGATTACAAATTAAAAAATTAAAATAATGAATATTTATTGAGATATTAACATTTAAAGTTGATTGTAATTGATTTACAAAGGCGAGCGTTAGGTGGAAACAAGCGTTAGATGGTTGATTACGTTAGATCTTCAAGACTGTCCCTGACTGAAGATTCCCTCACTGTAGTGATATTCCTTGTAGATGTCAGAGAATCATCAGATTCAACTGTGAGTTCTGAGAAGTTCAGTGTATTCTGCACTAAAAAGAGAGATATTCTCGCGGAGATACCATAGTCAATCCACTAATTATTAGTGGATATGAGAAATAATGAACACTCAGGTTGCATTTCCTAATCAATGAACAGATCATCAATTGATGAATCAGAAATTGCTGCGGGAATCATTGCAGGAATTGTTGCAGTGAGTAGGCCTGATGTTGCTGAAGAAATCATCACAGCCGCTTTACAGGCCGCATTGAGTAGAACCTTCAGGTTGTGTGTAGTCAGTAACAATGAATTGGCAAGATGAAGATTCTCCTGAAAGATAACATCTTTTGATATGTATAAACACCTGTTGAAGGGGTCCATTAATCTATAATTAATAAAATCATCATATTCTGCAAAAATCAACTCTTTGGAACAGAAAGTCATCTTATTGATAAGCTTGAGAACTATCTTCAAGAATGCTTTGCAATCTCATTGATAAATGCCGCGTGCAGAAGATAGAGCTTCAAGTCAGATCTCATACAGTGTAATCAGCTTTGTATTTTCAGAGTTCTTATATAATATTATTAAGATTGACATAAGATTAAGCAGCTCTGTGACTATAATAACTGTCTCATCTCACATCTTTTCTAAAGCTGATGAGTCTATTAATAGTGATCAGAACTTCTCAATGATTAAATTAATTAATTATTCAGATACTTCATCTTACTGTAAAGTATGAGAGAGAGTCAGCTCTTACTTTATTTCTTCACTGAGTATATATACTATAACTGTATTCAAATTCAATTCTTCACAGTCTGAGTGAATAATTGCAATGCTACATTTCAGCAGATTCTTGATAAATTAATTGAAGATCTATAGATATCTCAACATCTTATCTTTTCATTTCAATAGAAATATTCATCTCATTCAGATGATATTATCTGTAATCATCATTGCAAGCTTCTTATCAGTGTAAGATAATACATTTTCAGTTTCAAGAGTCTTATCATTATTAAATATATTCACTCAAATCTTCGAGACCTTGTAGATAATATGATATGATGTGAAATTCTTGTAGAAAGCATGTTTCTATTCAGCCTGAACACATGTGAAACAGAATGATAATTTTTTTCAGACTGATAATGATAATATCAAATCACAGGTTTCTGATTATTTTTAATATACTATTTTCACTGATATAATCAAGTTAATAATGTCAGTCATCTATCAGAAGCTGTTTTAAAAGAACTGCAGATAATTAAGATAAAGATAAGATAATAAAGAAATCAGTATTATCACGCCTCTGGCCGCGCCAAGACTCTGCTGCAGTTTCACACAGCTTATCACTTCTCTGTGAATGATTTCATTCATTCTGCAGGCTGTTCAAACTGGTTTTCAATTACTCTATGACATTATTTAAATATAATATAGAAAGATCTGATTGATAAATATAAGAATCTCACCTCTATATAAGATTAGCAGATTACTCTTTCATAGTAGTAAGACACTGCTGAGATATCACTCTGACTATTCTTATTTATGAAATGAGAGAAGAGTATCTGCTCATAGTCTATATAGAATAACTAGATACTGACTTCTTATTAAAGAAGTCAGTGATTTATTTTTATCTCTGACAGAGATATATATAGGAGTTACTGCATTTCTTATACAATCTTCTTAGTATATTAAGTATTATATCTGTGATATTCTTTCAATAATTCTGTAACTTATAAGCTTACTATTTAAGTAAAATAGTCAAGCTCATCTCTACAGCTTCTTAAATAACTATCTCTATATAACACTGCTGACTAGTCACTGCTTTAGTTCTATTATATTACAATTCAAATTACTTAATCTGATTATAAGTTTGAATCAGTTAAGCTCTATTAATAAACTAATATAACTCTATACATCTATGCTGAAACTGATCTAATCTCACTCTTTGAAGAAAACTTCATATCATTCTCTAGAGTGTGTACATCTCTACTCTGACAGAAATCTGAGATTTCTGAACCTGCTGTATATTTTAGTATAATATCTTTAACTGCTCTATCATTACTGCTGCCTCTACACATCTATATCTATTATAAACATAGAGAGATTAAGATTGAAGATTCTCTGAATTATAAGAGAAATATATTATCTGAATTTCACAACTTCACTTATATTCTTAAACAGAAATTTCACCTTAATCTGAGCCAGTTTAATACTTATAAGATATAAGTTATATACACTGTCAACCGTCTTGAAGACATCTCTGCAACTACTTGAACTATTAAGAAGAGAAAGCTTAAGTATATCAATACTATTATAACTTGAGAAGAATTCAAAGACTTTCTACTGAATCAGATTGAAGATTATTATAACTGCAGCTTTACAGTGACACAGTGATTCAACTTATTATATTAATAAGATAATAAGAATCCTTTCAATTTCAATACAAGTTTTGAAGAATATTAAGAGAAATTAACTGATAATTTGAATTAATTAAAGATACAGCTTTATCTTACAAAGCTGACTTATAAGATGTAAATAATAATATTATAGTATCAGAGTTTATTAATCAATTATACTAAGCTTATTAACTTAACTTTCTGAATCTATTTAAATAATCAATACTCTGAGAAAAAGATTAATAAGATCTCTTCTAAGTAATCAATGATAGAATCTAAACAGTGCTGTGACAGCTTCAGAATAGAGAAAGTAAAGAAGAATTTCAAGTATTGTGATTCTTCACTTACTGTAAAGAAATACTAAAAAAGATTTGATAAAGATCTCTATTTTAACTGTGAAGCTGATAATCACTATACTAGTGATTGTAAGGAACTGAAGAAGAGAAGAAACTGAGAAGATATTTTCTTAAAGTTAACTTCTCTTCTGACAAATATATTCATGAAAGATAAAGAAGAGAAAGAAATGAAGAATTGATAATTCTCATATCTCTAAGTTCATGTTATGATCATCATAAATTTTCTGAATAAGAAGATATCAGTGAGATATCTACTTAACTTTAGAGTAAATACTAATTTCATATTCTATTTCTTTTCTTTAATGAAGAATTGAAAGAAGATAGATCTATCAGATTATATAAAATTTACTAATGAAATGAAATATCACTGTTTTAGCATAATTTAAGCAAAGTATATAATCATAGACTTAGAAGAAATCTTTAAGAAGAGCAGTCTGCTTCTTCATACTGTTAATATTATAGATGAGAATATCATTCTAGATCTTCTGTAATTGAGAGAAAACAATTCTCTCATTGACTGAGTCACTCAGATGTGATGATATTATCTCACTAATGAAGAGACAGTGATAGAGAAATCTGAAGAGTTTTATTGAAAGAATCTTGAGAAAAAGATTGAGTCAATATACTATATAGCAGATAACTGAGACTTGAGAAAAGATGAAGAAGTTATTACTCTCACTACAAGATTAGCAGTAGTATCTATCTTTAAAGATGAATAAATATAATATCTTTTTACAGATTATAAGAATATCTTTTCAGAAAGAGAAGCAGTGAAGTTTTCTAATATCAAGATATAATATAAGATCTGTCTTGAAGATGATACAACAGCACTGTATAAGCCACTTTATAACTTATCAGTAAAGAAATTGAATGTTCTGTGTAAATATCTTAAGAAAGTGCAATTGAAGAACTGAATACACGCATCAAAGAGTGCAGCAGAGACATTTATACTATTTATACTCAAGAAGAATGATAGACTACATCTGTATATAGACTACAGAGATCTTAATAAGATGATGATTAAGAATCACTATTCATTACTGTTAATTAACAAGATGATTGAACTTCAAGATCTGACTGAGTCTTTGATCCCTGCATAGTGAGATATATTAAATCTAGTTTTAATACCTCGATATTCAATAGATTCTGCAAGGGATTGAGAACAGCAACACTAGATTTCTATTGAATTTGAGAATTAAGTCTATATTAATATAATCATTGATAAAGTCTTCTATTTTGAGATATAAATAACCAGTTCCTCTACATCCCGCTGGCAATACTTATATTATTATATAGAAACAGGCTTATATTCTCTATAATATCAAGACTCTGAAGAGGGAAAGTCTTGGTAGAGAGTATACAGTAGTGTATATCTTAGCAGTTTCTATCTCATTCTTCTGCAGCAGTTATTGTAAAAAAAAGATCTTAGAAATAGTTTTTTACTTCTCTTGAAAAAGTAAGATGTTTTTCTCTGAGTTTTATACAATATTCTTACAAAGAATTAAAAACAGAGTTATTTTCTGTTATAATTTCATATTCTTTTAAATAAGAATTACTTTTTCAGTGACTGAAGAGCTTTTATTAATACTTAATTCTTTTTTACACTCTTTATTAACTGATTTGAGTTGCACACTTATTATGTGAGAAGAATTAAATGATTTAGAATAAAGTTGAATAGTTTTAATTAATTTCTCTGCAAAAAATTGATTTATTTTTTATCAGTTTTTCTCTTAAAAACTGTTATATCATCTAATTTATTATCAATTGATATCATACTTTTTCTTACTATATCTCAAGAAAGAGATTGTAAAGATTTTATTAATTTATCTTAAAAATCAATTTTAGTTTATTAGATTCTCTTCAAAAATCTAACCTAGTTACTGAACTAGTGTGAAAGAAATCAGGTGATTTATACACAAAAGCCTTTTATTCTTCTTTTGAAACAGTCTGATCAACTTTTCAATTCAAAAGAGTTTAATAAATATCTTAATTAAATCAGTCTGATCAACTTTTCATTGAGTAAGAATAATGAGTTCAAAAATACACTTAGTTAATGTGAAAAAAGATGTTTTCTTAAATACTATTCCTGAGATTAACATTCTGAAGAGAAGAAAGAAAGAAGAAATAGAGAAATAATAAGTTCTTGAAATACAGAAACTTGAAAAAGTAGGTAAGATTCTTGAAAAGCAGTATCTGAGTGAGATGAATGAAGAAGTTCTGTTAATTCTTCATACTCAGACTAGATAACTACAGAAAGTACTCAAGTTTAAACTTGGAATTTTAAACACAGTTCTAAAAACTTTGAAAATTTCTAATATAATCACTGACTCTTCAGTTTGCTCTTCTTTCTTTTCTACTTTTTCTTCTTCTTCTTCTTTAAATCAGAAGAAAATATATGCTTAAGTAGCTGAATCTACTATCTCTAAACCTACTATCTCTAAATCTACTATCTCAAAACCTGCTCAAAATTCTGAGAAAACTGAGAAGAATACTGCTCATACTTCTATTGATAGAAGAGTGAAGAAAAAAATGTAAAAAGAGAAAAATCTTCAAATCTTCAGAAATAGAAGACTTATTCTCAAAGTCTTAAATCAGAATATCTTACAGAGAAATAAGCTAAACTCAAATCTCATTTTCAGAATTAGAAATGAAATTAATCAGCAGTTCTTTTCTCAGTTAATAACTGATATTGAAGTTCAAAAATCAGTTATAGCTTCAATTGAGTCATTCTTCTTTAAAAACTTCATTATTCTAATCACAATGTCTGAATTTAGTGCAGAATTTCTTATTCAGAATAAGAATCTCTGAAAATCAGCAGTAGAATCTTTGTTAAACATAATAATTCTATCTGAGAGAGATGAAAAGTGAGATAAATTCATTCTTCATAATATTTCAGTTGAAATCTTTGACTGTGAGAAAGAAATGCTACTTCTTAAAAATGAATTAGAAGAATACAATTCTATTCAACTGAGAAAAGAGTCTGTATAACTTAATTCAATTAAGTTCAGACAGAGTAGAAGAAATATCTCTGTTCTAGTGTATATAAAGACACTTAAATAATCAAGAATCTCTGAAGTAAGAGTAGCAGGGTTGAAAATGAGAGTTCATGAATATAAAGACTCAAGAATGAATCTCAAAGCTCAAACACAGTATTCAAACTATCAAAGATATGAATACTTTGTAATCTCTTATTTCAGAGACTTAAAATATGCATTCTGTGCTAGAGATCATAAAACTAGTGAGCATAAATGTGAAACATGCTTAAAAAGAGATGAAATATGTTAATATACTCTGCTTAAGTGCTTCAATTGCAAAGAAAAACATGCATCTAGCTTAAAAGAATGTGTATTTACTTCAAGAACTCAGAAGAACTGAAGAAAAGATGAAGTTTAAAGTGAATCTAAAACTGAAGAGAAAAGTCAAGCTAGTAAATCTACAACTGTAAACTTAAAAAGAAGAAATTCTCAACTATCTAGATCTTCAAACTTCAATTCTTCAGCTAAGTGTAAACAGAATTTGAATTCTCAAACTTCTGTTAAGATTAGAGAATTGAGAAATAACTCTGATAATAAACTAGATATAATGCAAGCAGTTGAGATTTCTACTTTTCAAAATAGTTATAATCTACTATCTGATGATAGTGATTAGATTCTACTCTATTTCTACTCTCTTTTAGTATGAATATACAATAAAAACAACAAAAAAAGTTTAAAAACTCTTCAAAAATCACATTTATTCAAAATAATGTGAATATAAACTCAAATTGCATTTATTCTTGTCTTCAGATTATATTTGAATAAAAAGTTGACTTTGTACTTCTTCAAGAATCAAACTTTGATACTGAGTAAAAGTATATTATTCTTAT
>NW_003101682.1:7757550-7851678 GCF_000003855.2 Blastomyces gilchristii SLH14081
GATATTATATCTGACTCTGATATTCTAGTGAGTGATATTATAGATAAAGAGAATGAGTTTGATACTATTTAACTTATAAATATCTATAATAAAAAGTTATTGAAAGAAAACAACAATATCTGAATAATTGACAGAGAATTTTTGAATATAACTCTCTTAAAAAACTCTATAATTGTAGAAGACTTCAATACACATTATCTCTGATAAAACTCAGAGTGCATAAGAGCAGTAAGAGTAGATAAACTGATTGAATGAACTTTTAAGCATTTAATAGATTTAGTTAACAAGTCTGATCAACAAACATTTTTTAGAAAAGATATAAAATAGAAATCTATTATAGATGTAACTTTCATATCATAAAATCTAATTAAAAAAAGACTTATAAACTGATTTATTGATTCAAATGAAATCTCAGAATCAGATCATGAGATCATTCAATTTAATATTGAACTGAGTGAAAAATAAAGAAGTGAAAATTCTCTGCTCTCTAATCAGTATAACTGTGAAAAAGCTGATTGAAAATCAGTTGAAGAAAGAGTAAAACAGCTGAAATCTGAAAGACAGAGTGAGCTCTATTGAAATCAAAGTCAAGATATCTCAAATGAAATACTTGAGAATAGAGTAAAGCTGATTACATCTATTCTTCTAACAAGTATTGAAGAAAATATTTCAAAGAAAAAGTCTTCTGAGTATTTCAAATCTTGATGAAATGAGAATATCACTTCTAAAAGAAAGTAATTAGTCACTGCTAAGAGAGATTAAATGAATAACTTAATATCTGATGAAGAGTTCAAAGCTATTTAAAATGAATATTTTTCAGATATTAAAAGAGTCAAAACAGATTGCTGAAACAAATTTCTTGAGAAAGTATAAGAAAAAGAAGTTTTTAAAGTCTTCAACTATACTAAAACAAGAAGTGTAGTAAAGCTTTCAACCTTAGAATATGAATTTCAGAATAAATCATATACAGCAAACTCTTTTAAGAAAAAGTGTTAAGCTTTTATGAGAATTCTCTTTCAAAACTCATCACATTTAGAAGAGAAGAATATATAATTTCATGAATATATTGATGAAAATAACTGAGAATGATCTGAGCTTATATAAGATAAACTAGAGTCATCTATATTCTCAAGTTCAATTAAAACTGCTGCATGGCCTGATTTAATCAATCACTTAATTATTGAAAACTCATAATTCTACTTGAAGAATGAATATTTTAAGCTCTTTTTCAGTCTCTTAAAAAATGATTATCATTCTGAATGCTGAAGAGAAGCTACTGAAGTAATTCTTATGAAATTTAATAGAAAAACCGCAATTTCTAAGTTATACAGAGTAATATCTCTATTAAACTGTTTCAGAAAAATTCTAGAAAAGATAATATCTACTAGATTATCTTTTATAAGCTTTATTAATAACTCTCTTCTATTTAATGAATAAATAAAAGATAGAAAACAATGTTCTACAATTGACACTGTTCTTTCAGTTGTTCATAACATTTAAATAGCAAAGTATGAAGGCCTGATCTCAACTGCAGTTTTTATTGATATAAAAGATACATTTGATCATATTTCAAAGTCTAAGATGATTCAAACTTTGAAGCTGTTAAAACTGTCTCTTTCTCTAATAAAATGAGTTAACTGTTTTATATCTAAAAGAATTATACAACTATTCTTTGATAGAATGAAATAAGATAAGACTGAGATAAAAATGAAAGTACTGCAAGAATCTTCAATCTCATCAGTTCTACTTACAATATACACTGTATATCTATTCAAGAATAAAGAGATGAAAATAGTGAGATCTTCAAGTTATATAGATAATATTGATCTAGTCTACAGTTCAAAGACAATCAAAGAGAATTTAGAAGTGATTGAGAAAGCAGTAAAGAAAATCTTTGTTAGAGCAGATATCAATCTAATTCAATTTGATATGAATAAAACTGAGTTGTAAGAGGTCTACGCCGAATAGATCGGTATAATATTTATAGGTCTTATATAATAAAGTGAAAAATGTTAGAGCAGGAAAGAAAGAGAAAGTGTGGAAATCAGTGATTGAAGTGAATATTTATACATGTACGCGGTGGAGCTTCAGAGTGGAAGAACAGGAATTTCATGAGTTTTTCAGCCAAGAATCAGCAACTGAGAATTGAAGCTTTCAGCAGGATCTATGAAGTGTAATGAAATAGTCTATGTGATTGATCAGGCACAGCCCGCCACATTAGCTCCTTCTTCTCAGAGATGAGATTGTGTGTAGTTCTCATCAGTTAAGAGCCACTGTCTCAGATAACATGAAGCTTGAAGTTCAGGTCAGACAATCATAGCCAACTCATTTCAAAAGATATTGTCAGTCACAGTCATGAAATCTCTTATCAAGAATATCTTCAATCTCTCACTCAAGTTCATTGTCTTCTTCTACAATCTCTGATGATTGTCAATCAGAAGTCAGTTGAGAAGAGAACAGATCAGTGATAACATAGCAGAGCAAGCTTATATAAAAGATATCATGAATCTCTGATAATGTGTTAAGACAGTAATTATAACTGTCTAGAACTTCTATTACTTTATATTTGACATGATGATAATCCAGTGTACAAGATGAGTGTGTGATGTGTATATTCTTAAGATTTAATCACATCAGATGTTCTATCTCATATTACTCAGCAGAATCTCAGTGAACATTAATTCAATCTTCTTAATTCTGTTTAGCACTTGTATTATTATTATTATTCTTCAATTATAAATGTATGCAGTCAGAGACTATGACATCTACCTGAGAACCTTTAGATCTCAGGGTTTTTCCTATATCTATAGAGTCAACTATTATACATTTATCAATTTCAGATGTGCAAAATCAGAAAATTCCAGCTCAGAATACAAAAACTGTTTACAAATTGCAGTATTTCAACATCTTCTAATACTTTGAAATCATTTGAAAATATCATGACAAAGGAAAAGAGAACATAGTCTTAAAGATAGATACATTAAATAGATAGATAGAAAAGAACAGAAAGAAACAAGTACAGTAAAGAGAGACTATAACAAAGTAAAATTATTAAAAGATAGTGTATAGCTGTTTTAACAGACTATATCTAATCAATTTCCATCTCTTCATATTCATATACTTCTGAATTCAGTCATTTTCTTGTAGCTGCTTAAGTTTCTGATAGAAAGTCTATTAAGTATTTAATTCCTGTCTCAGTTGACAATAAGAATCTCATATTTAATTGATTTAAATCATACTTCTTGTTTAATCTGACTCTGAGACTATTGTATAATGTACAATGTATTACAATATGCTCATGATTTTTATTCACATTGCAGAATGAGCACTCTGTTGAATTAAATCTGTCATCAAATCTTTGTATATAGAATTTGAAATAATCATGTTCTAGTTTCAGCTGAATTATAGATGAGAATATTTTCTTTTTACATTTAATTGAACAAGATTTTCACTTTGATTTTATCTCAAATCTTGAATAATGTATGCTCTTCTTTTGTTTCTGTCAGCTTTTATTTCACTTATTTAAACAAGATTCTTTTATCTTTCTCTTTATAAAAGATCAGAACACTGTTTTTTAAATAGATCTGTTAAAGTCTGAACTCTTTTTTACAGCTCAATCAGTCAATTCATTGTCATGAATATTCATATGAGCAGAAACTCAATGTAGATGAATTATTAGTTTTGATATTCTTCTCTTTTGAATTTTCAAAGCAGAGTTTAAAATCAGTTCAAGATTCATTTGACCATTATGAATCTGACTATTTCTAAGTCTTTTTTAAAGCAGCTTGACTATCAGAGAATATTCATACCTCTTTCAAACTATTTTCTCTTTTATAAGATTTTATTTCAATGAGTTTGAAAGCTTTCACTATTACAAATAGTTCAGTATCAAAGACTTCAGATTCACAGCCTCAATTTCAGAAATCTGAGATAAAATTGATATTATCTTCAGTATCAGCAATGTCTGAGTCTAATCTATTCAAATTCTCATTTTTTGAGTCATCTGAGTAAATCAGAATAGAGTCTTTTATATTAATTGTAGAGATCTTCTTCAAATGCTGTTCATATTCTCTCTCTTTAGATAGTTCACTTATTTATAAGTCTATGAGAGATTCTAGCTTTTCTCTTCAGAAGAATATCTTCTCATGATCAATTTTCTCAATATTTAATGAAGAAAATTGATTTTAAATAAATAAATATAGTCTATACAGTTGAGAGAGTATTTTCTTTAAAGTATTATTCTCATTTCAATCAAGAAATCTATTCTAATTCAGTTCATTTCCTGAGTTAACTGATGAAAATGAAGAAGAGACTCTTTCTCTGATTATATGATTTGAGCTCATCTTCATGACTCTCAGAGCATAGTTCATACAGGCCTTTTCAAATTGAATAGTAGAAGATGAAATTGAAGCTTCAATTTCTATTGCTTTAATAGAGAATGATTTGAATGCTCTCAGAATTCTTCTCAAAGCTCTGTTTTATAGACTTTGAAAGAGTTCAGTGAAATTATCTTGATTATTCTATTAAACTTAAACTTCATAATCAGCTACTGAGATGATACAGGCTATGTATAATTATCTTATAGTCTGAAAGCATAGACCTCTCTCAGTATTTAATAGTCTGATTATACTATTCAGTAGTCTCTCTGTCTTGATGATTCTTTATTGAATATGATGTTTAAAATTCAACTTAGAGTTTAATCATACTTCTAGTCATTTGACATTCAAACTGGGTTTAATCTCTTTATTCAAAAGAGTTAGACTTAGTTCTTTCTCATTAAATCTGAGAAAAAAGTGAATTAACTCAGTTTTATTTATATTAAATTGAATTAGATTGATATCTGCTCTAACAAAGATTTTCTTTACTGCTTTCTCAATCACTTTCAAATTCTCTTTGATTGTCTTTGAACTGTAGAGTAGATTAATATCATCTATATAACTTGAAGATCTCACTATTTTCATCTCTGTATTCTTGAATAGATATGCAGTGTATATTGTAAATAAAACAGATAAGATTGAAGATTCTTGTGATACTTCTATTTTTATCTCAGTTTTATCTTGTTTTCTTTCATCAAAGAATAGTTATATACTTCTTTTAGATATAAAACAATTAACTCATTTTATTAGAGAAAGTGACAGTTTTAACATCTTCAAAGTATGAATTATCTTAGACTTTGAAACATGATCAAATATATCATTTATATCAATAAAAACTGCAGTTAAGATCAGATCTTCATACTTTGTTACTTAAATATCATGAATAACTGAAAGAACAGTGTTAATTGTAGAATATTGTTTTCTATCTCTCATTTATTTATTAAATAGAAGAGAATCACTAATAGAGCTTATAAAATATAAACTAGTAGCTATTATCTTTTCTAGAATTTTTCTCAATCAGTTCAATAGAGATATTACTCTATATAACTTAGAAATTAAAGCTTTTCTATTAGATTTTGCAAGGATTACTTCAGTAGCTTCTCTTCAGTATTCAGAATAATAATCATTTTTTAAGAGATTGAAAAAGAGCTCAAAATATTCATTTCTCAAGTAGAAATATGTGTTTTGAATAATTAAGTAATAAATTGAATCAGGCTCTGCAGCAGTTTTAATTGAACTTGAGAATATTACTGACTCTAGTTCATCTTATATAAGCTCAGATCATTCTCAGTTATTTTCATCAATATATTCATGAAATGATATATTCTTCTCTTCTAAATGTGATGAGTTTTGAAAGAGAATTCTCATAAAAGCTTAACACTTTTTCTTAAAAGAGTTTGCTGTATATGATTCATTCTGAAATTCATATTCTAAGGTTGAAAGCTTTACTACACTTCTTGTTTTAGTATAGTTGAAGACTTTAAAAACTTCTTTTTCTTATACTTTCTCAAGAAATTTGTTTCAGCAATCTGTTTTAACTCTTTTAATATCTGAAAAATATTCATTTCAAATAGCTTTGAACTCTTCATTAGATATTAAGTTATTCATTTAATCTCTCTTAGCAGTGACTAATTACTTTCTTTTAGAAGTGATATTCTCATTTCATCAAGATTTGAAATACTCAGAAGACTTTTTCTTTGAAATATTTTCTTCAATACTTGTTAGAAGAATAGATGTAATCAGCTTTACTCTATTCTCAAGTATTTCATTTGAGATATCTTGACTTTGATTTCAATAGAGCTCACTCTGTCTTTCAGATTTCAGCTGTTTTACTCTTTCTTCAACTGATTTTCAATCAGCTTTTTCACAGTTATACTGATTAGAGAGCAGAGAATTTTCACTTCTTTATTTTTCACTCAGTTCAATATTAAATTGAATGATCTCATGATCTGATTCTGAGATTTCATTTGAATCAATAAATCAGTTTATAAGTCTTTTTTTAATTAGATTTTATGATATGAAAGTTACATCTATAATAGATTTCTATTTTATATCTTTTCTAAAAAATGTTTGTTGATCAGACTTGTTAACTAAATCTATTAAATGCTTAAAAGTTCATTCAATCAGTTTATCTACTCTTACTGCTCTTATGCACTCTGAGTTTTATCAGAGATAATGTGTATTGAAGTCTTCTACAATTATAGAGTTTTTTAAGAGAGTTATATTCAAAAATTCTCTGTCAATTATTCAGATATTGTTGTTTTCTTTCAATAACTTTTTATTATAGATATTTATAAGTTAAATAGTATCAAACTCATTCTCTTTATCTATAATATCACTCACTAGAATATCAGAGTCAGATACAATATCAAATCTCAAATTAAATTAATATCTTGATCTTTTTCTCTCATAGATCACTACTCTTGATTTTATCTTAGATTTTTCTGAAAGAAAGCAGTAATAGCTTGAATAAGAAATAATATACTTTTACTCAGTATCAAAGTTTGATTCTTGAAGAAGTACAAAGTCAACTTTTTATTCAAATATAATCTGAAGACAAGAATAAATGCAATTTGAGTTTATATTCACATTATTTTGAATAAATGTGATTTTTGAAGAGTTTTTAAACTTTTTTTGTTGTTTTTATTGTATATTCATACTAAAAGAGAGTAGAAATAGAGTAGAATCTAATCACTATCATCAGATAGTAGATTATAACTATTTTGAAAAGTAGAAATCTCAACTGCTTGCATTATATCTAGTTTATTATCAGAGTTATTTCTCAATTCTCTAATCTTAACAGAAGTTTGAGAATTCAAATTCTGTTTACACTTAGCTGAAGAATTGAAGTTTGAAGATCTAGATAGTTGAGAATTTCTTCTTTTTAAGTTTACAGTTGTAGATTTACTAGCTTGACTTTTCTCTTCAGTTTTAGATTCACTTTAAACTTCATCTTTTCTTCAGTTCTTCTGAGTTCTTGAAGTAAATACACATTCTTTTAAGCTAGATGCATGTTTTTCTTTGCAATTGAAGCACTTAAGCAGAGTATATTAACATATTTCATCTCTTTTTAAGCATGTTTCACATTTATGCTCACTAGTTTTATGATCTCTAGCACAGAATGCATATTTTAAGTCTCTGAAATAAGAGATTACAAAGTATTCATATCTTTGATAGTTTGAATACTGTGTTTGAGCTTTGAGATTCATTCTTGAGTCTTTATATTCATGAACTCTCATTTTCAACCCTGCTACTCTTACTTCAGAGATTCTTGATTATTTAAGTGTCTTTATATACACTAGAACAGAGATATTTCTTCTACTCTGTCTGAACTTAATTAAATTAAGTTATACAGACTCTTTTCTCAGTTGAATAGATTTGTATTCTTCTAATTCATTTTTAAGAAGTAGCATTTCTTTCTCACAGTCAAAGATTTCAACTGAAATATTATGAAGAATGAATTTATCTCACTTTTCATCTCTCTCAGATAGAATTATTATGTTTAACAAAGATTCTACTGCTGATTTTCAGAGATTCTTATTCTGAATAAGAAATTCTGCACTAAATTCAGACATTGTGATTAGAATAATGAAGTTTTTAAAGAAGAATGACTCAATTGAAGCTATAACTGATTTTTGAACTTCAATATCAGTTATTAACTGAGAAAAGAACTGCTGATTAATTTCATTTCTAATTCTGAAAATGAGATTTGAGTTTAGCTTATTTCTCTGTAAGATATTCTGATTTAAGACTTTGAGAATAAGTCTTCTATTTCTGAAGATTTGAAGATTTTTCTCTTTTTACATTTTTTTCTTCACTCTTCTATCAATAGAAGTATGAGCAGTATTCTTCTCAGTTTTCTCAGAATTTTGAGCAGGTTTTGAGATAGTAGATTTAGAGATAGTAGGTTTAGAGATAGTAGATTCAGCTACTTAAGCATATATTTTCTTCTGATTTAAAGAAGAAGAAGAAGAAAAAGTAGAAAAGAAAGAAGAGCAAACTGAAGAGTCAGTGATTATATTAGAAATTTTCAAAGTTTTTAGAACTGTGTTTAAAATTCCAAGTTTAAACTTGATTACTTTCTGTAGTTATCTAGTCTGAGTATGAAGAATTAACAGAACTTCTTCATTCATCTCACTCAGACACTGCTTTTCAAGAATCTTATCTACTTTTTCAAGTTTCTGTATTTCAAGAACTTATTATTTCTCTATTTCTTCTTTCTTTCTTCTCTTCAGAATGTTAATCTCAGGAATAGTATTTAAGAAAACATCTTTTTTCACATTAACTAAGTGTATTTTTGAACTCATTATTCTTACTCAATGAAAAGTTGATCAGACTGATTTAATTAAGATATTTATTAAACTCTTTTGAATTGAAAAGTTGATCAGACTGTTTCAAAAGAAGAATAAAAGACTTTTGTGTATAAAACACCTGATTTTTTTCACACTAGTTCAGTAACTAGGTTAGATTTTTGAAGAGAATCTAATAAACTAAAATTGATTTTTAAGATAAATTAATAAAATCTTTACAATCTCTTTCTTGAGATATAGTAAGAAAAAGTATGATATCAATTAATAATAAATTAGATGATATAACAGTTTTTAAGAGAAAAACTGATAAAAAATAAATCAATTTTTTGCAGAGAAATTCATTAAAACTATTCAATTTTATTCTAAATTATTTAATTCTTCTCACATAACAAGTGTGCAACTTAAATCAGTTAATAAAGAGTGTAAAAAAGAATTAAGTATTAATAAAAGCTCTTCAGTCACTGAAAAAGTAATTCTTATTTAAAAGAATATGAAATTATAACAGAAAATAACTCTGTTTTTAATTCTTTGTAAGAATATTGTATAAAACTCAGAGAAAAATATCTTACTTTTTCAAGAGAAGTAAAAAACTATTTCTAAGATCTTTTTTTTACAATAACTGCTGCAGAAGAATGAGATAGAAACTGCTAAAATATGTACTACTGTATACTCTCTATCATAACTTTCTCTCTTCAGAGTTTTGATATTATAGAGAATATAAGTCTGTTTCTATATAATAATACAAATATTATCAGCAGGATATAGAGAAACTGATTATTTATATCTCAAAATAGAAGACTTTATTGATGATTATATCAATACAGAGTTAATTCTTAAATTCAATAGAAATCTAGTATTGCTGTTCTCAATCTCTTACAGAATCTATTGAATATTGAGATATTAAAACTAGATTTAATATATCTCACTGTGCAGGGATTAAAGGCTCAGTCAGATCTTGAAGTATACTGAATTTATAGTTGTTGATATGCTGTTAACTTGTTCTATTAACTCATTGTCTGCTGATTATGTATTGAATACTGTTGCCAAGGTATCTTTTTGTATTAATCTGCCGGGGATGGGCCAGATTGAGAGGGGCAGTATGAGAGTGAGACTTGGTATTGATGTCTAGATACACTGAAGACAGATTGTAGAGATTGGACTTCAGAAGTGTCTGTTGATTATGTAGTTGATATTAGACTGACCGTGTGACCGTGTCTGGGACCAGGACCAGATTTTTTGATAGTCTCATTACCAATTCGACTGATCCCATTACACAGTTTTAACATTAGATAGTAGTCTCATACTGTCCCAGTGGGACTTACTGTCTACTCTTGTCACATTTTCCAAATGAGACCATGATTTCCACTTCTCAATTTAAATTATTTTTATTGCTTTAAATGACTTTAAATCTCATTTGAGCATTATCAAAAAGTGTTACTTTTTAAAAAATTAAAAATAGTCTAAAAAAAACCTTAAAATGTCTAAAAATAGTAACTTTATGCCAAGAATGGGACTAAATGGGACCAAATGGGACCACTTTCTCATTTTTTTCAAGTCATGGTTTCATTTTAAGATCTGATATATAGTCACTTTACATGTTTTTTTGATAGCCAGTCCCAGCGGGATTCACGCCAAGAAATGTATGGGACCAGACCAAATGGGACCAAACGTGAAATTCATGGTCCCGGCGGCCAGTCTAGTTGATATTATCACTGAGGTATCTTTTTGTATTTTTCTGCCAGGGATGGGCCAGATTGGGAAGGGCGGTACAAGGGTGGGACTTGGTGTTGGTGTTTTGGAACATCAAAGATGGACAGGGTTTTCGCGGAGGTTGCTCCTCAGATATCTCCACAATTACAGGGGATCTTCCAAAATGGAGAAGATTGGTGCATATGGCTAGGTCTCTTCACCTTACAATTTGTATGGCAATTTGGCCCGGGGTTGTGGTGTGGTAGGGGAGAACGGGGGATAATCCCACACAGGAGTTTCGAACAATGTCTGGTTCATGTTTGGCTGGATAACTCCACCACCACACGGGGTATGCGGTCGGCGATGGGGTCAAAATGCTCGTATGAACGAGGGCTTTTCGATGGATCTATCGGCGGGTTCTTATTCGAATAATCGAGCGAGTTCGTGGTGGAGCGGTTCGGACTCTGTGATGCTTGAATGGTTTAGCACTTGTCATGAAGACTTCTACTCAGTCACAGGCATCTCAGAGCTTCATTACTATATTATCAGTAATCTGAATTGAACTGCAGAAGTTCAGTGTGAAATGTGTAATCTCTAGAAGATTCAATATCTTCATATAATATTTATATATGAGGAAGAACAGACTTACACCTGTTGAAACAGCATCTCAGTCATTGATAGTGACTTCAGTGTGTAGAAGAAGATCATATCAATCATCTTATAAGTGATTACAGAACTTATAAAGATAATTCTTTACAGTCTGAATTGTCTGTTCTGATACATCATCAGTCTCAGAGTGATAGACAGTTGACAAATGACATATAATCTTGAGAACTTGACAGATTCTTGTTCAGAGAGTACTCACAAATTAACAGCTCTGATCTGATACTATAGATCTCAGTAATTCATGCATTTAATAGAACAGATTCTGTAGAAAAGCTTCAGTGACTTGTTCAGTATTCATCTTATTACAAGATTTCAATATTATATCTTTGTTCAATTAGTTCTTGATAGTCAGAACATTTCTACAATTCTTACTCTCAGAGAGATCAACAGTGAGATCAATTATCACATCTCATTAGATTCTATCAGAAACATCAAGTAGTTTCAGCAGGTTTTTTCTACAGTTCTTTTATAAGATGATGAAAGAACAATGATTGCAGTTTCAGATAAAATGTCTGATACTGTTTCATATCTCAGATTAGTAGAACTCTTGAGAGATTATTCAGTACAGTTATTCATAACCTGAATAATCAGTTATATAAGAATCATGCATCTCTTGTATTATTCAGATGTATAAGAGTTTGAAGTAAGAGACTCAGCATTATTCACAGAATTGCAGAGCATTACTGTTATTAATTGAGTATTTTAAGATATCAGTTCTTATACATAGTTCTGAGAAGAATCAGAGTGCTTCTTAATATAATACTTCAGTAAGTGCTTAAAGAAGTTTATCAGTTTGAGCTGTTATATGTCATAATTTATTCAGTGTAGATTCAGAAGATGTTCTGATCAGCAAAGTATATATAGTGTTATAAATAGTCTTATCATGATTGACAAATATCTTCAGATTCAAGAGTCAGTGTTCTTGATTTATTCAACACATGTCTGTTACATCAGATAACATATCTTACTCTTATTATAAGAGAGTATCTGTCATTGAGTTCTGACTGTCAGAGTAATAGTGTATAGTGAAATGAAAACAGCTTAATAGCTCAGATTATCACATCTGTCATTTAATAAGTCTGCAGATAATTGTGAAATGCTTGAGATTCTTATAATCAGTGATTATCTCAAATTTGAAGATACTTTGAAGTTCAGAGTCTCATTCTTCTAGACAGTGTACAATTGTAAGAAGTTTCTTGTCATAGATCTCATAGTGTAAGAGGTCTACGCTAAATAGATCGGTATAATATTTATAGGTCTTATATAACAAAGAGAAAAACATTAGAGAAGGAAAAGAAAGATTATTATTATTATTCTTCAATTATAGATGTATGCAGTCAGAGACTATGACATCTACCTGAGAACTAAAAGTTCTCAGGGTTTTTCCTATATCTATAAAGTTAACTATTATACATTCATCAATTTCAGATATGCAAAATCAGAAAATTCCAGCCCAGAATATAAAAACTGTTTACAAATTGCAGTATTTTAACATCTTCTGATACTTTGAAACCATTTGACATGACAAAAGAAAAGAGAACACAGTCTTTAAGATAGACACATTAAATAGATAGGTAGAAAAGAATAGAAAGAAAAAAGTAAAGTAAAATAATAAGAGACTGTAATGAAACAAATTATTGAAAGATAGTATATAGCTGTTTTAACAGACTATATCTGATCAATTTCCTCCTCTTCATATTCAGATATTTCTGAATTCAGTCATTTTCTTATAGCTGCTTGAGTTTCTGATAGAAAGTCTATTAAGTATTGAATTCCTGTCTCAGTTGAGAATAAGAATCTCATATTTAATTGATTTAAATCATACTTCTCTTTCAATCTGTCTCTGAGACTATTGTATAATGCACAGTGCATTACAATATACTCAGGATTCTCATTTGCATTGCAAAATGAGCATTCTATTGAATCAAATCTATCATCAAATCTTTGTATATAGGATTTGAAATAGCCATGTTCTAATTTCAGCTGTATTATAGATGAGAATATTTTCTTTTTACATTTAATTGAACAAGATTTCCACTTGGGTTTTGTTTCAAATCTTGAATAATGTATACTCTTCTTTTGTTTCTGCCCGCTTTCATTTCACTTGTCTAAATAAGATTCTTTTATTTTTCTCTTTATAAAAGACCAGGACACAATTTTTTGAATAGATCTGCTTAATTCTGAACCTTTTTTTACAGCTGAATCAGTCAATTTATTATCATGAATATTCATATGAGCAGGAACCCAGTGCAGATGAATTATTAGCTTTGATATTCTTCTCTTTTGAATTTTTAAAATGAAGTTTAAGATCAGTTCAAGATTCATTTGATCATTATAAATCTGACTATTTCTAAGTCTTTTTAAAGCAGCTTGACTATCAGAGAATATTCATGCCTCTTTCAAACTATTTTCTCTTTTATGAGATTTTATTTCAATAAGTTTCAAAGCTTTCACTATTGCAAATAGTTCAGCATCAAAGACTTCAGATTCACAGCCTAGATTTCAGAAATCTGAGATAAAATTAATATTATCTTCAGTATAAGCAATGCCTGCACCTAATCTATTCAAATTCTCATTTTTTGAGCCCTCTGAATAAATCAGAATAGAGTCTTTTATATTGATTGTAGAAATTCTCTTCAAATGCTGTTCATATTCTTTCTCTTTAGATAGTTCACTTATTTGCAAGTCTATGAGAGATTCAAGCTTTTCTCTTCAGAGAGATAACTTCTCATGATCAACTTTTTCAACATTTAAAGAAGAAAATTGATTTTTAATCAGTGAGCATAGTCTGTACAGTTGAGAAGGCATTTTCTTTGAAGAACTATTTTCATTTCAATCAAGAAATCTATTTCAATCCAGTTCATTTCCAGAGTTAACTGATGGAAATGAGGAAGAGACTCTTTCTCTGATTATATGATTTGAGCTCATCTTTATAACTCTCAGAGCATAGTTCATACAGGTCTTTTCAAATCTAATATCAGAAGAGGGAATTGAAGCTTCAATTTCCATTGCTTTAATAGGAGATGATTTGAATGCTCTCAGAATTCTTCTCAAAGCTCTGTTTTGCAGACTTTGAAAGAGTTCAGTGAAATTTCCTTGATTATTTCATCAAACTTAAACTTCATAATCAGCTACTGAGGTAATACAGGCTCTATATAACTGTCTCATAGCCTGGAAGGATAGACCTCTCTCTGTATTTGATAGTCTGATAATGTTGTTCAATAGTCTTTCTGCCTTGACAGTTCTTTGTTGAATATGATATTTAAAATTCAACTTGGAGTTTAAAGGAAAAGAAAGAGAAAGTGTGAGACTCAGTGATCAAAGTGAATATTTATACATGTATGTGATAACATATGCAGTGAGGCTTCGGGGCGGAAGAATCTATACATGTTCATGGCGGCCGAGAATCAGTGATCAAGAATGGCCGAGAATCAAAGTATACATGTTTGAGAATGAAGTGATTGGAATCTGTGAAGTGTAATGAAATAGTCTATATAATTGATCAGGTGCAGTCTGCTACATTAGTCCCTCTCTTTCAGAAGCAGTTTTCATCAGTCAAGAACTGCTATTTCAGATAATACAGAACTCAGAGTTCAGGTCAGTTAATTATAGCTGACTCATTTCACAAGATATTATCAGTCACAGTCACAGAGTCTCTTATTAAGAATATTCTCAGTCTCTCACTCAAGCTCATTATCTTCTTCTATGATGCCTGGCAGCTGTCAGTTGAAAGTCAGTTGAAAAGAGAACAGATCAGTGACAGTGCAGCAGAGCAAGCTTGTATAAAAAACATCATGAATGTCTGATAATATGTTAAGACAGTAGTTATGACTATCTAGAACTTCTATCACTTTATACTTAACATGGCAGTAATTCAGTGTATGAGATGAATATGTGATTCATATATTCTTAAGATTCAATAACACTAAGTCTTCTATCTTATATTATTCAGCAGAGTCTCAGTGAACATTGATTTAATTCTCTTGATCTTGTTTCACAGTTGTCATGAAGACTTCTGCTCAGTCACAGATATCTCAGAGTTTTATTACTATATTATCAGCAATCTGAATCAGACTGCAGAGGTTCAGTGTGAACTGTGTAATCTCTAGAAGATTCAACATCTTCATGTGATAACTGTGTGTAAGAGAGAACAGGCTTATATCTGTTAAAACAGCATCTCATTCATTGATAGTAATCTCTGTATATAGAAGCAGAGTATGTCAATCATCTTATAAGTAATTGCAGAACTTACAGAGATAATTCTTTACACTCTGAATTATTCATTCTGATGTATTATTAGTCTCAGAGTGATAGATAGTTAACAGATAGCATATAATCTTGAGAACTTGACAGATTCTTATTCAGATTGTACTTATGAATTAACAGCTCTGATCTAATACTATAGATCTCAGCAATTCATATATTTAATAGAACAGACTCTATAGAAAAGCTTCAGTGACTTATTCAGTATTTATCTTATCACAAGATTTTAATATTATATCTTTGCTCAATTGATTCACAATGATCAGAATGTTTCTACAACTCTTACTCTTAAAGAGATTAATAGTAAAGTCAATTATCATATCTTATCAGATTCTATCAGAGATATCAAGCAGTTTCAGCAGATCTTTTCTATGATTCTTTCACAAGATAATGAAAGAACATCAGTTGCAGTTTCAAACAAAATATCTGATGCTATTTAATATCTCAGATCAGTAGAATTCTTAAGAGATTATTCAATATAGTTATTCACAGTCTGAATAACTGATTATATGTGAATCATGCATCTCTTGCATTATTCAGATATGTAAGAGTTCAAAGTGAGAGACTCAGTGTTATTCATAGAATTGTAGAGTATTACTGTTATCTATTGAACATTCTGAGATGTCAGTCTTTATATGTAATTCTGAGAAGAATCAAGATACTTTTTATTATACTACTTCAGTGAAAGTTTAAAGAAGTTCATTGATCTGAGCTGCTGTATATCACAGTTCATTCAGTGTAGATTTGAAAGAAGTTGAGATATCAGTAACAGCTCTAATCAGAGAAGTATGTATAGTGTCATGAACTGTTTCATCTTGATTAACTAATATCTTCAGATTCAAGAGTCAGTGCTCTCAGTTCATTCAGTGAGTATCTGTTACATTGAATAGCATATCTTGCTCTCATCATGAGAGAGCATCTATCATCAAGTTCTGACTGTCAGATCAGTAGTGTATTGTAAAATGAAAGTGGCTTAAAAACTCAGATCATCACATCTGTTATTCAGTGAGTTTACAGATAGTTGTAAAGTACTTGAGATTCTTATAATCTGTGATTATCTCAAATTCAGAGATACTTCAGAGATTGAAGTCTCATTCTTCTAGACAGTGTATAATTATAAGAAGTTTCTTATCATAGATCTCATAGTTATATTCAGCAGAACTCAGTTTCTTAAACATGAAGATACATAATTATAAGACATCTTCATCATTATATTACAATATAGCTTCTTCTGTGATATAATCAGAGAAATCAGCTTCAACAACTGTTTTATAATCAGGATTAAATATTATAAGTAGAGAAGTGTTGATAAACATCTTCTTCATCTATATAAATGCAGCTTCAGTGTCTGCTGATCATTAAAATACTGAGTTCTTCTTAGTAAGTTCTGTAAGTGATCTAGCAATATATGAGAAGTTTTATATAAATTATTAATAGAAGTTAGTAAATCTGATGAAGCTTTGTACATCTTTCACAGTATATAAAGCCTTTCATTCAAGAATAGCAGAGACCTTCTCAGAATTCATTCAGATTCTCTTACCAGCTTCTATGATAAAGTCTAGATATTTTATACTTTTAATCTTAAAATCATACTTATCTATGTCTATCAGTAGTTCTGCTTTCTGTAGCTGTTATAATATCTTTCACACATATTCTTGATATTCTTTTCTGAATTCATCAGTGAAGATGAGAATGTCATTAAAATATGTAGATGTGAATTCATCAAGAAAATCTTGAAATACTCAGTTGATATACTTCTGAAATGTACTGAGAGTGTTAGTCAGTTCAAAGAATGTGACTACTTATTCAAAGAGATCATATTATGTTCAGAATACTGTAAGTTACTCATCTTCTTCAGTGATGTGAATCTTATGAAATGCAGTGATGACATCTAACTTTATAAATCATTGAGCTTGTTTAATATGAGTTAGAGTTTCATTGATAAAAGATAAAGAATAACAGTTCTTCTTCATTAATCTATTCAATTCTTAATAATTCATGCAGAACTGAAGTTCTTTATCTGGTTTCTTTACAAAGAGAATAGAGGCTGCAGTAAAAGAGTTGCTAATATATATGAATTCTTTATTCAACAGATTATTGAGTGTCTTTTAAAGAAGAAGAAGTTCATCTTAGAACATGTTATAAAGAGAATTTCATAATAATTCAGAGTTCTTGCTATTCTTCTTTTTTAACTTGATACTGTGATTCACTTCTGAACCTTGTAAGAGAGATAGATTTATAGCATTATTATCTTATCAGAAGATATCTAGATATTCATAATATTATTAAAAGAGTTTCATATGAGAATCTGTTATTGTAATGTGAAATAACTTTTCTAGAGTCTTTTTGATATCAGTCAGACTGATGAAATAGATTGATACATGATTCTGCTATCAGTGATTCTTTCAGCAACTTCTTTTTCTGAGTATTTCATAGTTTTTGACAGAGATCTGTGTCAGATTCATAGTCTTGTGAATATCATCCTCATGAACTCTATCATTGTTAGAGAATATTAAACTTCTGTTTCAAGTATTTAATAAGATATCTTGTTCAGATAGTCAGACAAGTTCTAATATAAGATTATAATCAAGATTATCAACTTCATATGTGTAGACATCTTCATGCTGATGTTCTCTGATATCTATGTTTAGTTTTATCATGTAATAAGTGCAAACATCTTTTGAATCATTGAATTGTACAAGAAGTCAGAGTTTTGATAAGAAAATATACTGATGATTATAATATCTTATGACTGAAGATTTTATCATTGCATAGTGATATAGACTGCTGTCTATCATGACTTTCATATTATACATATTATTAATCACAGTAGATACAAGAATTGTATTCATTGTCATTTTCTCTTCAAATTATTATCATCTGATCTCTTCAAGCTTCTGTTTGTGAATTTGAATAGAAGCTAATCTTTTCTCTGTTTCATTGAGACATTCCCATAGTTATCTTCTGAATCTTCTTTCAATGCAATGTGATTAGTGCAGACAGGCACTGATTCATTCTTTGAGTAAGAAGACACTGATCTTTCTCTTGAGTGAGAAGGCACATAGGTCAATTGATAGTTGAAAGCAATGTGTTCTGATCAGTTACAGTTGATACATACTTCACATTAACATTGATTAGCGACTTCTTCAGAAGTGATCCCAGGGACTCAGAAGCCTGTTTGAATGACAGAAACTCTTGCTTATGTATAGGCATTTGAATCTACTCAGTTCATGATATCTGCATCATTACTGTTACTTCTCTTCAGTGCGGGTGTATGAGTAACTGAGATATAACATCTTCTGTCACTGTTCTGTATACTCTTGAGCTTGATAAGACAGTCATTCAATGTTCAGAGCTGTGTGCAGAAGCCTTCATAAGTTAAGTCTTTATTTATACTTATGAGAGTCTGTAAGACTTTGAAAGTTAATGTCTTCTTGAGCATGCTAATCTTCATTCAATTCTCTTAAGATTGATCACCTGCTTCTAAGATCTTGATGTTGAGGTCAGGGATGAATGTTGTAAGAGAAGTATTTCTCTGTCAGATACTCTGTAACTAATCTAATGTCTTCTGTTGCATAGCAGTGTCTTAGAACAGAACATCAAGATATTTCATAATGTTATTAGGCATTTGTAACACTGGTTCACATGCTTTCATTCATGAATGAAACTTCTGTTTCATGCAATTCTTCAATCATTTATTGATATATCAATCTTGATTGATTAATGAACTGATGGCATCTTCATCTACACTCAGTTTCATGAGCATTTCCATTCTTCATGATGAGTAGAGAGTGAGATTGAAAGTATTGAAATATGCAGAAGTATCTAAGCATTCTTTCAGCGCTTTTATATTTAATTCTGTAGATGTTGAAATTGCATGAGTTCTTTGTTGAGTTAATTGTTAAATCTCTTCATATTGAAGTTATTAAGTTGCATGTATATCAGCTATCTGTTACTGTTGTAATTTCAACATTACTTGAAGCCACTGTGATATTGCTTCTATGCTCATGTTCAAGAGTTCTCTTATATTGTCATTAGACATGTTGTTCATTGAGTGTATGATATCTGTGAAATCTTGAAGAAGTGTAATTGTATGACTATCTCATATGTCTGAGTGTCAGAACTCTCAGGTCTTTCACTGATATTCTCTTTGTAAGATCTTATTACAGGGCCAGGGTGACTGATGAGCAAGCTTCTATCTAGAGACTCAGTGTCTGCTTTAACTGATTGTTTCTCTTTCTTACACATTGTTACATGTTTAAATATCTCTCAATAAATAATTCTTTCTAATGAGGAGATGATACATGAATAATTGTTTCTAATAAGAAGATGATGAACATTTTCCTAGTGTAAGAGGCCTACACTGAATAGATCAGTATAATATTTATAGGTCTTATATAACAAAGAGAAAAATGTTAGAGAAGAAAAAGAAAGAGAAAGTGTGAGGATCAGTAATTGAAGTGGATATTTATACATGTATGTGGTGATGTATGTGATGGGGCTTCAGGGCGGAAGAATCTATACGCATTCGTGGCGGCCGAGAATCGGTGATTGAGAATGGCTGAGAATCAGAGCATACATGTTCGAGAATGAAGCAGTTGAAATCTGTGAAGTGTAATGAAATAGTCTATATGATTGATCGGGCGCAGCCCGCCACACATAGTTGCATTTGACAGAACTCAGTTTCTTAGATATAAAGATGCATGATTATAAGACATCTTTATCATTATATTGTAATATAGCTCTCTCTGTAATATAGTTAGAGAAGTCAGCTTTAACAACTGTTTCATAATCAGAATTAAATGTCATTAGTAGAGAGATATTAATAAACATCTTCTTCATCTGTGTGAATACAGCTTCAGTGTCTGCTAATCACTGAAATACTAAGTTCTTTCTGATGAGTTCTGTAAGTGATCTTATAATATCTGAGAAGTTTTGTATAAATCACTGATAGGAGTTAGCAAATCTGATGAAAGTTTATACATCTTTCACACTATGTGAAGCTTCTCATTCAAGAATAATAAACACTTTCTCAGAATTCATTTGAATTCTCTTGCCAGCTTCTATGATAAAACCTAGATATTTGATACTCTTGACTTCAAAGTCATACTTGTCAATATCTATTAATAGTTCTGCTTCTCATAATTATTGTAATACTCTTTGCATATGTTCTTGATATTCTTTTCTGAACTCATCAGTGAAGATGAGAATGTTATCAAGATATGTAGATATAAATTCATTAAGGAAATTCTGAAGTACTCAGTTAATATACTTCTGAAATGTACTGAGAGTATTAATCAGTTCAAAGAGTGTAACTATTTATTCAAAGAGATTATAATATGTTCAGAATACTGTAAGTCATTCATCTTCTTCAGTGATATAAATTTTATAAAACACAGTAATAATATCTAGTTTTTGTAAATTATTAAGCTTGTCTGATGTGAGCTAGAGTTTCATTAATAAGAGATAAAGAATAGCAGTTCTTCTTGATTAATCTGTTCAATTCTTGATAGTTCACACAGAATCAGAGTTCTTTATCTGATTTCTTTGCAAAGAGAATAGAAGCTGCAGTGAAAGAGTTATTAATATATATAAATTTCTTATTCAACAGATCATTGAGTGTCTTCTGAAGAAGAAGAAGTTCATCTCAAGACATATTATAAAGAGAGTCTTATGATGACTTAGAATTCTTATTATTCTTCTTTTCTAACTTGATACTGTGATTCACTTCTGAGTCTTGTAAGAAGAGTAAATTTGTACTATTATCTTATCAGATGATATCTAGATATTCATGATATTATTAAGAGAGTTTTGTATGAGAATCTGTTATTATAGTACAGAATAACTTCTCTAGAGCTTTCTTAATATCAGTCAGACTGATGAAATAGATTGTTATATAATTCTACTATCAGCAATCTTTTCAGTAACCTTCTTTTCAGAGCATTTCATAGATGTTAACAGAGATCTGTATCAGATTTATAGTCTTATAAATGTCATCTTCATAAACTCTATTATTGTTAGGAAATATTAAGCTCCTGTTTCAAGTGATCAATAAGATGTCTTATTCAGATAGTCAGATAAGTTCTAATATAAGATTATAATTGAGATTATCAACTTCATATATATAGACATCTTCATATTGATATTCTCTGACATCTATATTCAACTTCATTATGTAACAGATACAAATATCTTTTAAGTCATTAAATTCTGCAAGAAGTCAGTGTTTTGATAAGAGAATACACTGAAGATTGTAATATCTTACAACTGAAGATTTAATTATTGTATAATAACATAGATCACTGTCTATCATGACTTTCATATTATACATGTTATCAATCACAGTAGATACAAGAATCACATTCATTGTCATTTTCTTCTCAAATTATTGAGATCTGATCTCTTCAAGCTTCTGTTTGTGAATTTGAATAGAAGCTAATCTTTTCCCTGTTTCATCAGAGTATTCTCATAGTTATCTTCTAAATCTTTCTTTCATGCAATGTGATTGATGCAGACAGACACTAATTCATTCTTTGAGTAAGAAGGCATATAGACTGATTGATAGTTGAAAGCAATGTGTTCTGATCAGTTACAGTTAATACACACTTCTTATTAACATTGATCAGTGACTTCTTCAGAAGTAATCTTAGAAACTCAGAAGTCTGTTCAGACAGCAGAGACTCTTACTTATACATAGACATTCAAGTCTACTCAGTTCAGAGCATCTGTGTCATTGTTGTTATTTCTCAGTGCAGATGTATGAGTAACTGAGATGTAATATCTTCTATCACTGTTCTGTATACTCTTGAGCTTGATAAGACAGTTATTCAATATCTTGAGTTGTACACAGAAACCTTCATAAGTCTGATCTTCATTTACACTTATGAGAGTCTGTAAGAGTTTGAAAGTTAATACCTTCTTACATATACTAATCTTCATTTAATTCTCTCAAGATTGATCATCTGCTTCTAGAATCTTGATATCAAAGTCAGAAATGAATGTTGTGAGAGAAGTATTTCTCTATCAGATACTCTGTAATCAATCTATACTTTCTGTTGTATGACAGTGTCTTGGAACAGAATATTAAGATGTTTGATGATATTATCAGGCATTTGCAATGCTTGTTCACATGCTTTTATTCATGAATGAAACTTCTGTTTTGCATAATTCTTCAATCATTCATTAATATATTAATCTTGATTGATTAGTGAACTGATGACATCTTCATCTACACTTAGTTTTATAAGTATTTTCAATCTTCATGATGAGTAGAGAGTGAGATCAGAAGTATTGAAATATGTAGAAGTATCTAAGCATTTCTTCAGTGTTTATATTATGTTTATATTTAATTCTGTCAGTGTTGAAATTGTCTGTGCAGAGATTTCTTATTGAGACAATTATTAAATCTCTTTATATTGATGTTGTTGAGTCACATGCATATCAGCTATCTATTACTGTTGTAATTTCAACATTACTCAGAGCCACTGTGGTACTGCATTTATACTTGTATTCAAGAGTTCTCTCATATTATCAGTAGATATAGCTGTATCATTCATCAGATGTGTGCAATTGTATGAATATCTTATACATCTATATCAGAACTCTTAGATCTTTCACTGATATTCTCTTTGTAAGATCTTGTTCTCTTTGTAAGATCTTGTTACAGAGTCAGAGTAACTGATGAGCAAGTTTCTATCTGAGAACTCAGTGTTCACTTAACTGTTTAATCATTTCTCTATTTCTTACACATTGTTACACATTCAGATATCTTCTCAATGAATAATTGTTTCTAAGAAGAAGACAATGAACATTTTTCAAGTATAAGAGGCCTACACTGAATAGATCAGTATAATATTTATAGATCTTATATAACAAAGTGAAAAATGTTAGAGAAGAAAAGAAAGAGAAAGTGTGAGAATCAGCAATCAGAGTGAATATTTATACGTGTACATAGTGAAGCTTCAGAGCGGAAGAACAGGAATTTCATGAGTTTTTCAGCTGAGAATTGACCGGGAATCGGAGCTTTCAGCGGGATCTATGAAGTGTAATGAAATAGTCTATATAATTGATCGGGCGCAGCCCGCCACATGAGTTAATTCACGTTTTTCCAAGATTCAATGAGAAAAACCTAAGTCTAACTCTTTTGAATAAAGAGATTAAACTCAGTGTGAATGTCAAATGACTAGAAGTATGGTTAAACTTCAAGTTGAATTTTAAACATCATATTCAACAAAGAATCATCAAGGCAGAGAGACTACTGAATAGTGTAATCAGACTATCAAATACTGAGAGAGGTCTATTCTTTCAGACTATGAGACAATTATACATAGTCTGTATCATCTCAGTAGCTGATTATGAAGTTTAAGTTTGATGAAATAATCAAGATAATTTCACTGAACTCTTTCAAAGTCTATAAAACAGAGCTTTGAGAAGAATTCTGAGAGCATTTAAATCATCTTCTATTAAAGCAATGAAAATTGAAGCTTCAATTTCATCTTCTGCTATTCAATTTGAAAAGACCTGCATGAACTATACTCTGAGAGTCATGAAGATGAGCTTAAATTATATAATCAGAGAAAGAGTCTCTTCTTCATTTTCATTAATTAACTCAGAAAATGAACTGGATTGAAATAGATTTCTTAATTGAAATAAGAATAGTGCTTCAAAGAAAATGCTCTCTTAACTGTATAGACTATATTCACTGATCAAAAATCAATTTTCTTCATTAAATATTGAGAAAATTGATCATGAGAAGATATCTCTCTGAAGAGAAAAGCTGAAATCTCTCATAGACTTATAAATAAGTGAACTATCTAAAGAGAGAGAATGTGAACAGTATTTAAAGTAGATCTCTACAATCAATATAAAAGACTCTATTCTGATTTACTCAGATGAGTCAAAAAATGAGAGTTTGAACACATTAGATACAGACATTGCTTACACTAAAGATAATATCAATTTCATCTCAGATTTCTGAAATTTGAGCTGTGAATCTGAAGTCTTTGATGCTGAACTATTTATAATAGTAAAAGCTTTCAAAGTTATTGAGATAAAATCTTATAAAAGAGAAAATAACTTGAAAGAGATATGAATATTCTCTGATAGTCAAGCTGCTTTAAAAAGACTTAAAAATAGTCAGATTTATAGTGATTAAATGAATCTTGAACTGATTTTAAATTCTATTATAAAGATTTAAAAAAGAAGATTATTAAAACTGATAATTCATTTACACTGAGTTCCTGCTTATATGAATATTTATGACAATGAATTGACTGATTCAGCAGCTAAAAAGAGTTCAGAATTAGACAGATCTATTCAAAAAACAGTGTTCTGATCTTTGATAAAGAGAAAGATAAAAGAATCTTATTTAAATAAGTGAAATGAAAGCTGGCAGAAACAAAAGAATAGTGTATATTATTCAAGATTTGAGATAAAACCTAAGTGAAAATCTTGTTGAATTAAATGTAAAAAGAAAATATTCTCATCTGTTATTCAGCTGAAACTAGAACATGATTATTTCAAATCTTATATACAAATATTTGATGATAAATTTGATTCAACAGAATGCTCATTCTGTAATACAAATGAAAATTCTGAGTATATTATAATGCATTGTGTATTATATAATAGTCTCAGAGTCAGATTAAAAGAGAAGTATAATTTAAATCAATTAAATATAAGATTCTTATTCTCAACTGAGACAGGAATTAAATATCTAATAGACTTTCTATCAGACACTTAACCAGTTACAAGAAAACAGCTGAATTCAGAAGTATCTGAATATGAAGAGATGGAAATTGATTGAATATAGTCTGTTAAAACAGCTATACACTATCTTTTAATAATTTTAATTTATTATAGTCTCTCTTTACTTTACTTTTTCTTTTTATTCTTTTCTATCTATTTATTTAATATGTTTATCTTTAAGACTGTATTCTCTTTTCTTTTATTATGATATTATCAAATAATTTCAAAGTATCAGAAGATGTTAAAATACTGCAATTTATAAACAGTTTTTGTATTCTGAGCTAGAATTTTCTGATTTTGTATATCTGAAATTGATAAATGTATAATAGTTAACTTTATAGATATAGGAAAAACTCTGAGAACTAAAAGTTCTCAGGTAGATGTCATAGTCTCTGACTGTATACATCTACAAATGAAAAATAATAATAATAATAATATACTTATATGCAAGCGGAGCTTATGATAAGTTCTTGCATGATGTTAAATACAGATCAAGTGTTAATTATACAGAAGGAAATACAGGTGTTGAGATCATGTCAAGATAATAAGAACATAGAAAAATACAAAGAAGTGACAATTAGATACATGTGATAATAACTTCTCAGCTCAGAAACATAGAGTGATTCATTGAAGCAATTTATACATCTCTGTATTTATTAGAAATCTGAGGTGCTTGAGTTCTGAATTTAATGTATCCCCTGCGGGTTTCGAATCCACATGCCTTGATTTCCCAAGCCAAGGCACTACCGGGTGGCTGCATTAATCATTCAGTCACCAGGGCACAATTCTGACACTGACTGAATCAGATATAAACATGTGAGTGCTGAAGAAATGTCTAGATGCTTTTACATATTTTAAAACTTCTAATCTCACTCTCTACTCATTATAATGGTTGGAAATGCTTATAAAACTAAGTTTAAATGAAGATGTCATTGATTTATTAACTAATCAAGATTGATATATCAATGATCAATTGAAGAATTGTGTAAGATAGAAGTTTCATTTATGAATAAAGACATGTGAATCAGTGTTACATATATCTGATAATATTATTAAATATCTTGATATTCTGTTCTGAAACACTGTTATGCAACAGAAAGTATTAGATTAATTACAGAGTACTTAACAGAGAAATACTTCTCTTACTATATTTATTTCTGACTTTAATATCAAGATTCTAGAAGCAGGTAGTCAATCTGAAAAGAATTAAATGAAGATTAGCATGCTTAAGAAGACACTAACTTTTAAACTCTTACAGACTCTTATAAGTGTAGATAAAGACCTGACTTATAAAAACTTTTATATATAACTTCAGATATTGAATAACTGTCTTATCAAGCTTAAGAGTATACAGAACAGTAGTAGAAGACATTATATCTTAATTACTCATACATCTGTGTCAAAGAATAATAATAATGCAGATATTATGAACTGAGTAGACATGAATATCTATGAATAAGCAAGAGTCTCTACTGTCTGAATAGACTTCTGAATCTATGAAATCACTTCTGAAGAAGTCACTGATCAATGTTAATAAGAAATATACATTAATTGTAACTAATCAGAACATATTGCTTTCAACTGCTAATCAGTCTACATATCTTCTCACTTAAGAGAAAGATTAGCATCTTCTCACTCAAGAGAAAGATCAGTATCTTCTTACTCAAAGAATAGATCAGCATCTGTTCACATCAATCACATTACATTAGAGAAAGATTTGAAAGATAACTATGAGAATATCTCAGTGAATCAGAGAAAAGATTAACCTCTGTTCAAACTCACAAATAGAAGCTTGAAGAGGTTGAATGATAATATCTTGTAAAATGAGTTAGTTATGATTATCTGATCTAGACTCTGAGCTCTGTATTATCTGAAACAGCAGCTCTTGACTGATGAGAACTATACACAATCTCACTTCTGAAAACAAGAGGCTAATGTAGCTGGCTGTGTCTGATTAATTATATAGACTATTTTATTATACTTCATAGATTTCTGTCAAAGCTTTGATTTTTAATCATCAATTCTCAGCTGAAGCTCCGATTCTCAGTCATTGATTCTCAGCTGAAAAACTCACAGAATTTCTATTCTTCTGCTCTGAAGCTTCATTATGTGCATGTATAAATATTCACTCTGATCACTGATTTCTGCACTTTCTCTTTCTTTTCCTTCTCTAACATTTTTCACTTTGTTATATAAGATCTATAAATATAATACTGATCTATTCAGCGTAGGCCTTTTATAATTCTTCTCATATTAGTTCATAGAATTATATAAATCTTTTTCTTTCTATTAGTTAATCTTATATAATATATACATTATTGAATCTGTGAATTGAATCTTTGAAATTAATCAAGTCTGAGAATAAGATTATATTTCATATTCTGCAGCTCTCACACTTAAATATAGTAAGATTATTCTCTAAGATGTAAGAGAACTCTTATTCCTACAGATAAAACTAAATATCAATTATCAGATAATCTTATATATTAAGAATTCTTCATTCAGCAGATCTCTTTCAGTCTTTAGATTATATAATTATTAATATATTATATAGAAGCTTCTGTATTAGTTAATACTTTTACAGCTATCTCTCAATTCTTACTTAAATAATCTTTATATATTAATATTTCAGATCTTAAAATATTAAGATAACTGTCTGCTTCTTTCTTATTTACATCTCATTCTGAAGCCTGCTTTCTTTTTATATTTATAAAATTCAGAAAGTTATCTAACACGAATATTTCTTTTATTTTAAATACTTTTTATAGAATATTAGTAAGTGTCTCTGAACTTACTAATTTTACTAGTTTTTTAACTCTCTTATTTCTCTTAACTGTGTACACTGTATGTAATCTTTTATATTATAATTTTAGTATCTGCTGTTAAAACAAGCTCAAAGCTTACAATATTAAGATTTTTATCTAGAAAATCTCTTTTTCAGAGAATTCAGTACTTTAGTAATAATATTTAAATCTAGATTTATTATATCTATGTATATAACTTGTGTTATAGAAGTTTGATTATCTGATCTCTGTTAAGATATACTTAATTACAGTATTTTCTATCATAGCTGACTTGTTTATTCTTATATAATAAAAATATTATATACTTCTTTTATTATATCTAATTATAAGCTTAAGCATTTTCATTTCACTTTTAACTCAGATATAAGATCATGAATAAATATCTGTAAATAAAAAGATATTAAAAGCTGTTCATTCAATATAAGATAGTACAAGCTGAAGTATATAAAGTATAATATAAGATTACTTACTTATTTATACTCAGTAAAGTATTTATAACACTTATCTTATATATTTATCTTCTCAAAGTTATATAAGATTTATTTGAAAAACTTATTTCATATTTATAAAAATGAATACTACTTTAAGTCTGTAAGATTTATCTTTTTATCTGTTATTTATAATAACTTCACTTTTTTATATAGAAATACTTCAGATTTTAAGATTTATTAAAATTTTATTAACTATCTATCTGTGAGTTCATACTTAATATAATAATATAATTCTATTTAACTTAGTCACCTAATTATAGTATTATTTTTCAGTTATTATTAAAGTTAAATAGTTCTGACAGATTATCTGACTTAATATAACTTATACTTAAATTCTTATTATATATATCAATCTCAGATAATGTATACACTTTTGAAGAGATTGTGAATAATTATAGTAAGATCTTCAGATTTGATATAATTATGTATCTGTATAAGTATTCAATCTCTTATTATGGATTTATAACCTGGTTTTCTCTTTTTTTATTAATAATAGTAATTATATCAGTGAAGCTCTTTATGATGAATACTTGATTTACAGTGAATGTTAATTATTACTTAACTTCTGCTTGAGTCTGTCACTGTATATACAAGACTTTAATCTCATTTAAAATTCTTGTATATATACAGAGTTTCACTTCTGATTCAGCAGTCTCAGCTGTTTTTCTTACTATTTTAAATAAATCTTCTAAGAGATTCTATATATCTTTTAGTTCAGATATGTAAGAGGCCTACGCCGAATAGATCGGTATAATAAATAGAACTTATATAACAAAGAGAAAAATGTTAGAGAAGAAAAAGAAAGAGAAAGTGTGAGAATCAGTAATTGAAGTGAATATTTATACATGTATGTAGTAATATATACAGTGAGGCTTCAGAGTGGAAGAATCTATACGCGTTCATAACAGCTGAGAATCAGTGATTGAGAATAACCGAGAATCAGAGTGTACATGTTCAAGAATGAAGTGATTGAAATCTGTGAAGTGTAGTGTACACATTCAAGAATGAAGCAGTTGAAATCTGTGAAGTGTAACAGAATAGTCTATATGATTGATTAGGTGCAGCCCGTCACATTAGCTTCTCTCTTTCAGAAGCAGTTCTCATCAGTCAAGAACTGCTGTTTCAGATAACATGGAACTCAGAGTTCAGATCAGTTGATCATAGCTGACTCATTTCATGAGATATTATCAGCTATGGCTGTGAGATCTCTCATTGAGAATATTCTTAATCTCTCACTTAAGCTTATTATCTTCTTCTATGATGCCTGGCAGCTGTCAGTCAGAAGTCAGTTGAGAAGAGAATGAGTTGATAATAGCACAGTGAAGCAAGCTTGTATGAAAGACATTATAAATCTCTGATAATGTGTCAAGACAGTAGTTATAGCTATCTAGAACTTCTATCACTTTATACTTGATATGACAGTAATTCAGTATATGAGATAAACATGTGATCTGTATATTCTTAAGATTTAATCACATCAAGTCTTCTATCTTATATTATTCAGTGAGATCTTGACAAACATTGATTTAATTCTCTTAATCTTATTTCATAGTTGTCATGAAGACCTCTGCTCAGTCATAGACATCTTAGAGCTTTATTACTATATTATCAGTGATTTGAATTGAACTGCAGAGATTCAGTGTGAACTGTATAATCTCTAGAAGATTCAACATCTTCATGTGATAATCATGTGTAAGGAAGAACAGACTTATATCTATTAAAACAGCATCTCATTCATTGATAGCAATCTCTGTGTGTAGAAGCAGATCATGTCAATCATTTTATAAGTAATTACAGAACTTATAGAGATAATTCTTTATGATCTGAATTGTTCATTCTGACACATTATTAATCTCAGAATAATAGACAGTTAACAGACAGTGTATAATCTTGAGAACTTGACAGATTCTTGTTCAGAGAGTACTTATGAATTGACAGCTCTGATTCAATACTATAGATCTCAGCAATTCATGCATTTAATAGAACAGACTCTGTAGAAAAGCTTCAGTGACTTGTTCAGTATTCATCTTATTACAAGGTTTTAATATTATATCTTTACTCAATTCATCTATAATGACCAGAATGTTTCTACAACTCTTACTCTCAGAGAGATCAACAGTGAAGTCAATTATCACATCTTATCAGATTCTATCAGAAATATTAAGTGATTTCAGCAGGTCTATTCTACAGTTCTTTTGCAAGATAATGAAAGAACAATAATTGCAGTTTCAGATAAAATATCTGATGCTGTTTAATATCTCAGATCAGTAGAATTCTCAAGAGATTATTCAGTACAGTTGTTCACAGCCTGAATAATCAGTTATACACAAATCATACATCTCTTGTATTATTCAGATGTGTAAGAATTCAGAGTGAGAGACTCAGCATTATTCACAGAACTGCAGAGTATTATTATCATCAATTGAGTATTCTGAGATGTCAGTTCTTATACATAGTTCTGAGAAGAATCAGAGTGCTTCTTGATATACTGCTTTAGTGAGTGCTTGAAGAAGTTCATCAGTTTGAGCTGTTATATGTCATAATTCATTCAGTGTAGGTTTGAAAGAAGTCAAGATATCAGTGTCAGTGTCAGTGTTGATATCAGTGATAGTTTGAATAGAAGGTGTTCTAATCAGAGAAGTGTATATAGTGTCATGAACTGTTTCATCTTGATCAACTAATATCTTCAGATTCAAGAGCTAGTGCTCTTGATTTATTCAGTGAGTATCTGTTACATTGAATGATATATCTGACTCTTGTTATAAGAGAGCATCTGTCATCGAGTTCTGACTATCAGAATGATAGTGTATTGTAAAATGAAAGCAGCTTAAAAACTCAGATCATTGCATCTGTCATTCAGTGAGTTTACAGGTAGTTATAAAGTACTTGAGATTCTTATAATCTATGATTATCTTAAATTCAGAGGTACTTCAGAGTTCAGAGTCTCATTCTTCTAGACAGTGTATAATTATAAGAAGTTTCTTATCATAGATCTTATAGTTGCATTCAGCAGAACTCAGTTTCTTAGATATGAAGATACATAATTGTATGATATCTTCATTATCATATTATAATATAGCTTCTTCTATAATATAATCAGAGAAATCAGCTTTAACAACTGTTTTATAATCAGAATCAAATATTATAAGTAGAGAGATGTTAATAAATATCTTCTTTATCTGTATAAATGCAGCTTCAGTATTCACTGATCATTGAAATACTGAGTTCTTCTTAGTAAGTTCTGTAAGTGATCTGACAATATCTGAGAAGTTTCATATAAATTGTCAATAGAAGTTAGTGAATTCAATGAAGCTTTATACATCTTTCACAGTGTATAAGACCTCTCATTCAAGAATAGCAGAGATCTTCTCAGAATTTATTCAGATCTTCTTACCAGCTTCTATGATAAAGTCTAGATATTTTGTACTTTTAATCTTAAAATCATACTTATCTATGTCTATTAACAGTTCTGCTTTCTGTAGTCATTGTAATATCTTTCACACATATTCTTGATATTCTTTTCTGAATTCATCAGTGAAGATGAGAATGTCATCAAGATATACAGATATAAACTTACCAAGAAAATCTCAGAGTGCTCAGTTGATATACTTCTGAAATATACTGAGAGTGTTAGTCAGTTCAAAGAGTGTGACTACTCATTCAAAGAGATTATATTATGTTTAAAATACTATAAGTCACTCATCTTCTTTAGTGATGTAAATCTTATGAAACATAGTGATAACATTTAACTTTGTAAATTATTAAGCTTGTTCAATGTGAGCTAGAGTTTTATTGATAAGAAATAAAGAATAACAGTTCTTCTTCATTAATCTATTCCATTCTCAATAATTCATGCAGAATCAGAGTCCTTCATCTGATTTCTTTGCAAAGAGAATAGAGACTGCAGTGAAAGAGTTGCTAATATATATAAATTCTTTATTCAACAGATCATTGAGTGTCTTTTAAAGAAGAAGAAGTTCATCTCAGAATATATTATAAAGAGAGTCTTATAATGATTCAGAGTTCTTGCTGTTCTTCTTTTTCAACTTGATACTGTGATTCACTTCTGAACCTTGTAAGAGAGATAGATTTGTAGCATTATTATCTTGTCAGAAAATATCTAGATATTCATGATATTATTAAGAGAGTTTCATATGAGAATCTGTTATTATAACACAGAATAACTTTTCTAGAGCCTTTTTAATATCAGTCAGACTGATGAAATAGATTAATATATGATTCTGCTGTTAGTGATTCTTTCAGTGACTTCTTTTTCTGAGTATTTCATAGATGTTAACAGAGATCTGTGTCAGATTCATAGTCTTATAAATGTCATTCTCATGAATTCTATCATTGTTAGGGAATATTAAACTTCTGTTTCAAGTATTCAATAAGATGCCTTGTTCAGATAGTCAGATAAGTTCTAATATAAGATTATAATCAAGATTATCAACTTCATATGTGTAGACATCTTCATACTAATATTCTCTGACATCTATGTTTAGTTTCATCATGTAACAGATGTAAACATCTTTTAAATCATTGAATTCTGCAAGAAGTCAGAGTTTTGATAAGAGAATACACTGAAGATTATAATATCTTATAACTGAAGATTTAATTATTGAATAGTGATATAGATCACTGTCTATCATGACTTTCATATTATACATATTATTAATCACAGTAGATATAAGAATTGTATTCATTATCATTTTCTCTTTAAATTATTGTCATCTGACCTCTTCAAGCTTCTGTTTACAAATTTGAACAGAAGCTAATCTTTTTTCTATTTCATCAGAGCATTCTCATAGTTATCTTCTGAATCTTCTTTCAATTCAATGTGATTGACATGAACAGATACTGATTCATTCTTTAAGTAAGAAGACACTGATCTTTCTCTTAAATGAGGAGACACATAGGTCAATCAGCAGTTGAAAGTAATATGTTCTGATTAATTACAGTTGATGCATACTTCATGTTGATATTGATTGACAACTTTCTCAGAAGTGATTCCAGAGACTCAGAAGCCTGTTCAAATGACAGAAACTCTTGCTTATGTATAGACATTTGAATCTATTCAGTTCATAATATCTATATCATTGCTGTTACTTCTCTTCAGTGCAGATGTATAAGTGACTGAAGTGTAATATCTTCTATCACTATTCTGTATACTCTTGAGCTTAGTAAGATGATTATTCAATGTTCAGAGCTGTGTGCAGAAGCCTTTATAAGTTGAGTCTTTGTTTATACTTATATAAGTCTGTAAGAGTTCAAAAGTTAATGTCTTCTTAAGCATGCTAATCTTTATTTAATTCTTTCAAGATTGATCATCTACTTCTAAGATCTTGATGTCAAAGTCGGGAATGAATGTTATAAGAGAAGTGTTTCTCTGTTAGATACTCTGTAATTAATCTAACACTTTCTGTTACATGGCAGTGTCTTGAAACTAGACTGACCGTGTGACCGTGTCTGAGACCAGGACCAGATTTTTTAATAGTCTCATTATCAATTTGACTGATCCCATTACACGGTTTTAACATTAGATAGTAGTCTCATACTGTCTCAGTGAGACTTACTGTCTACTCTTATCACATTTTTCAAATGAGACCATGATTTTCACTTCTCAATTTAAATTATTTTTATTGCTTTAAATGACTTTAAATCTCATTTGAGTGTTACCAAAAAGTGTTACTTTTTAAAAAATTAAAAATAGTCTAAAAAAAACCTTAAAATGTCTAAAAATAGTAACTTTATGCCAAGAATGGGACTAAATGAGATCAAATGAAACCACTTTCTCATTTTTTTCAAGTCATGGTTTCATTTTAAGATCTGATATATAGTCACTTTGCATGTTTTTTTAATGACTAGTCCCAGCAGGATTCACATCAAGAAATGTATGAGATCAGATCAAATGAGATTAAATATGAAATTCATGATCCCGGCGGCCACTCTACTTGAAACAGAATATCAAGATATTTTATGATATTATCAGATGTTTACAATGCTGATTCACATACTTTCATTCATAAATAGAACTTCTGTTTCATGTGATTCTTCAATCATTCATTGATATATCAATCTTGATTGATTAGTAAACTGATGACATTTTCATTCATACTCAGTTTCATGAGCATTTTCATTCTTCATAATGAGTAGAGAGTGAGATTAGAAGTATTGAAATATATAGAAGCATCTAAGCATTCTTTTAATATTTTTGTATTTAATTCTGTAGATGTTGAAATTGTATAAGTTTCTTATTAAGTTAATTATTAAATTTTCTTATATTGAAGTTGTTAAGTTGCATGCATATCAGCTATCTATTACTGTTATAATTTCAACATTGCTCAGAGTCACTGTGATATTACTTCTATACTTGTATTCAAGAGTTCTCTCATATTATCATTAGACATGATTATATTATTTATCAGATATGAGATATCTGTGAAATTGAAAGAAGTGTAATTGTATAAATATCTCATACATCTGTAGTGTCAGAACTCTTAGATCTTTCACTGACATTCTCTTTGTAAGATCTTATTCTCTTTGTAAGATCTTGTTACAGAGTCAGAGTGACTGATAAGCAAGCTTCTATCTGAGAACTCAGTGTTCACTTAACTGTTTAACTGTTTCTCTATTTCTTATATATTATTATATATTTGAATATCTCAGTGAGTAATCATTTCTAATGAGAAGATAATACATGAATAATTATTTCTAATAAGAAGACAATGAATGTTTTTCTAGTATAAGAGGCCTACACTGAATAGATCAGTATAATAAATAGAACTTATATAATAAAGAGAAAAACATTAGAGAAGAAAAAGAAAGAGAAAGTATGAGAATCAGTGATTAAAGTGAATATTTATACATGTATGTGATGATGTATGCAGTGGGGCTTCAGGGCGGAAGAATCTATACACATTCATAACAGCCGAGGATCGGCAATTGAGAATGGCTGAGAATCAGAGTGTATGTATTTGAGAATAAAGCGGTTGGAATCTGTGAAGTATAGCATACACATTCAAGAATGAAGTGGTTGAAATCTGTGAAGTGTAACAGAATAGTCTATATGATTGATCAGGCGCAGCCCGTCACAAGATAGCTAGACTGACTGTGCGACCGTGTCTGGAACCAGGACCAGATTTTTTGATAGTCTCATTATCAATTCAACTGATCTCATTACACAGTTTTAACATTAAATAGTAGTTTCATACTGTCTCAGTGAGACTTACTGTCTACTCTTATCACATTTTTCAAATAAGATCATGATTTTCACTTCTCAATTTAAATTATTTTTATTACTTTAAATGACTTTAAATCTCATTTAAGTATTATCAAAAAGCATTACTTTTTAAAAAATTAAAAATAGTCTAAAAAAAACCTTAAAATGTCTAAAAATAGTAACTTTATATCAAGAATGAAACTAAATGAGATTAAATGAGATCACTTTCTCATTTTTTTCAAGTCATGATTTCATTTTAAAATCTCATATATAGTTACTTTGCATGTTTTTTTAATGACTACTTTCAGCAGAATTCATGTCAAGAAATGTATGAGATCAGATTAAATGAGATTAAATATGAAATTTATAATCTCAGCAGCCAGTCTAAAGATAGCAGAGAAGAGTATTTATATTAATTAGAGAAGATGTTCATTTCAGAAGATTTTTATTAATTATACAGTGTCTATTATTCTATGATTTCTGTTATCTATTATTATTATACAATTTCAATAATAATTATTCTTTTATTATTCTTCTAAGTAGATAGTGAACTTCTTTGAATCTGATTCATTACTCTTATTTTCTTTCTCACATCTCATTATATTTGTATATATAGTATTTATCTGAGTATGAAGTTTTCTCTTAACAAGTAGAGTAGAGTAGCATCAATTGAATACTCTTTTACTCATTACTTCTTTGTACACTCTCATTCTGAGATGTTTTTTTAGAACCACTCTGGCATGATAACTATAAATCACTTTGTAGATGAAATTATCATGTTCTGAAGAAGCCTGCACTTCTCACTGATTTTTAGACATGCTATCAGATGTGATTCAAAGGTTTCTTGAGCCAGCATATAATTACAGGCATACGCCGGCTTCTTATATATGTTATACTAAATTACTTAGTGGCCGCTAGAGCCCCTTTACATTCGTAAGTGTATTCAGAAGCGGCCGCGTTATTATCCGGCGGTCGTACGTTCTTCCGAACCACAGAGCGGGATTTCTTACAATATCTCTGATTAGAGCTGATTAAAAATAGTTACAACTGCTGACAATACATGATTCATTTTTGACATAAAGATCTCAATCGCTATAGTGGTGGCTGAGCATGCTCTCATTGAGTGTTAATCTGTATTTCTTCATGCATATAAGCAGAGCTATTACAATGGAAAAAATGCGCTTGTCAGAAACAAATGAATAAGTGAGATGACTTCAACATGTTGAGAGAACTCTTGAACATAATATTTAAAATGTCAGTCGGGATAAACTTCGGGTGCAAGAGTACAAATGAGGTTATATTTGATGCGTTTTTTAATTTGTGGAGCGAAGCGAAGCAAATATATGATGAAAACTGTGGTCATTAAAAGTGGAGAATTTCCTTTTTGAGGTTCTTGGCGCGAATACAGCCCACTGATTGGTGTAGAATTAAGCAAAGCGTAATCCCGTGACATTGTACTATTATATTATCTAACTCTGTACAGATTCTTGAATAATAGATTATACATCTCATTAACTATCTACTTTATACAGATTCTTGAATAAATAACATATCTGATTAACAATTTACTCTGTACAGATTTTTGAATAGATAATGTATCTGATCAATTATCTCTCATAGATTCTCAAGAATGAATAATGTGTTAAAAGTCTGTATTTACTGCTTACAAAACCAGTCTCTTAATTAATTTATTTCTTTACAGTGTTCTACTACTTCTACAGCTATCTATCTTCAATGTCACACTCAGAGAACTCAGGTATTGTAATCTTCTCTTATTATATCTTTTCTATCACTGATTATCTCTTTACACTGTGTAGAACTGTAAATGAATATATATAGTAAAATCAGATTCTTCTACAGTTACAGATTCTGTGATAAATAAGTCTGAACTCTCTCTATTATTCTAGATATATTAATACTTCATACAATCAATAGTAGTCTCTTAAGCCTGTAAATAGTCTATTGAAATAGATATATTATCTGAGATTAAGTTTTATCACTGTGAGATTTATAGTTCTGATACATCTTTATTAACAGCAGTCTGTAAAAAGAAAACTATCATTTGAAGAGCTCACTGTATTATCAGATATTATAGAGAATATCTCTTATTAACTTCATTCTTAACTTAATTGAGAAAACAGCTGCAGTCATTATCTTTGATAATTAATTTATCTCTCAGTTCTGTAGATCTCTCTTCAGTCTTTCATTAATTATCTATATCATTATTCAACTCATTCTCAAGTCAATCTTATTTCACTTTTACAGACATACTTTCACTGCAGTTACAGTTCTATTCCTTCTATTAATAAGCTGTAAAATCAATCTTACAGAGTCTTCTGTTTTGAGCTTAGCTCTGCAATGTCTTTATACACAGAGACTCATATGCATTAAGATAGTTTTACAATCATTTCTGTACACAGTGTGAGGTTCAGCTAAATTGAATCTCAATATGCTTGTTAAGATTCTCTAATAGTCAAGAGAACGCTAAAACATCCTCTCTTATACTTATAAATAGTATTAAAATGAGCCTACGGAAGTAATCTGATGATCATTTTCATCAATAGTATAAGATCTGTCAATTGATATCTTAGTCTTTAACTGTGTCATGCTTACTCACTCTCTCTAGTGAGTGTATCACAGTGTACAGAAAATCACACTGTATAGAAAATATTTTCAATATCTTCATTCTTTATCTTCAAATAATCATTATTAATTATAATCATGTCTAAATCTTCTAATTACACTGAGAAGCAGTTGCAAAGAGCTATTAACACATATAAAAATAATTTAAAATTAAAAATCACATTTCTGTTACAAGAATTCAAAGTCTTATATACTATCTTATATGAGAGAATTAACAGAAAGAAATCAAGAACTATAAGAGTTTCACTGAATTGAGTATTGAATGACAGTTAGAAAGAGATAATTAAGATATGAATTTATTAATTGAATATTAATTTTTGTCTGCTTATTATCAAGTATATCAAAGCTGCTGTGAACTGTATATTAAGACAGCATTATACAGATTCAGAGACTGCATCTCTCATAGTAAGCAAGATGTGAGTATATCAATTCATTAAATGTCTGTCAGATTATGAATGAGTTAAGCAAAAGCTCATGAATTCAAAATAAGTGTCTTGTGAGAATATAAGCTTCATTATTAACTGATTTAATTGATATAAAGCTGTCTTCAATTAATATCATTTTTTTCACTGCAATATCTACAACTTTGATGAGATTGAATTTCAAGAAGAAGAAGAATATGAATAGTGAGTTATAACTGCTCTTAAAGACATGAATTCTGTTATACAGTTATTATACTTCTGCAGATTAATAACAGTGATGAAGTGTATTAATACAGATAACACAGTATTGAATTCATTGATTATAATGAAATCAAAGATTCATCTAGAGAATTGATATATATACTTCAACTTATCTAATAACTACATTATCACTGTATCTGAGTCTGACTTTACAAATGATGAGATTGAATTTGAATGAATCAAGCAGTTTAATAAGATGATAAAAAAGTGTCAAATAAGTAGTTATCAACTGCCATTAATGAATAATTATAATTCTCATTTCATAGAAGAATTTATTCAATACTGTAATCTTTATAAGATTATTCTGTTTGAATTCTCATCTTATATAAGTTATATTCTACAATCTCTTGATAATATATCTTTTCAGCAGTATAAGTATTATTATACAAAGACAGTTAATGAGGCTGTCTACTACAGATATAAGCAGTATGATGACAGACAATTTCTTACTAATCTGAAGAGTGTTCAACTGTAAATATTTAAATCTAATACTATAAGAGCTGGTTTTACTAACTATGAAATGTATTCAGTTAATCACAATATAATTCTCAATTAATTGAGACCTTTTATCATTAATGATGCTCTGAATCTCAACATATACAATAGTGATAATAATGTATATAATCACTTTAAAGTTTACTCTGTTATCTGCAGATCAATTATTAACTGTCTTCTTATAATTAATCTTCTCAGAGATGATTGCAAAACTATATCATTAAATTAATACAGCAGTTAAAATCTTAGAAGATGTGAAGAATACTCTTACATCTGATTTAATAAGACAGTTGAACAAAATCTTCAAGAGTAGCATAATTCAGATGAAATTACACACACACTGTAAGAGTAAACTTACAGATAGACTGACTACTGAAACTATGAATTTCACATTTAATTTCATTTAATCTGATCTCATACATTTCTTGATATGAATTCTGCTGAGACTAGTTATTAAAAAAGCATGTAAAGTGACTATATATCAAATCTTAAAATGAAATCATGACTTGAAAAAAATAAGAAAGTGATTTCATTTAATCTCATTTAATTTCATTCTTGATATAAAGTTACTATTTTTAGACATTTTAAGGTTTTTTAGACTATTTTTAATTTTTTAAAAAGTAATATTTTTTAATAATACTTAAATAAGATTTAAAGTTATTTAAAGTAATAAAAATAATTTAAATTGAGAAGTGAAAATCATGATCTCATTTAAAAAATGTGATAAGAGTAGACAGTAAGTCTCACTGAGACAGTATGAGACTACTATCTAATGTTAAAACTGTGTAATGGGATCAGTCAAATTGGTAATGAGACTATCAAAAAATCTGGTCCTGGTCCCAGACACGGTCACACGGTCAGTCTAACTGTGGCACACTCACTAGAGAGAGTGAGTAAGCATGGCACGGTTAGGTGAGAATAGATAAATCCGCTGAAGGTTGCTAGGGGTTACGCTGTCATGCTGGAATTGGCAAATGCCAGACAAACAGCTTTACCAAACATTAGTGTTTTTATGCCAAACCCACTTCGTAGAGGCGTACACACACTGTCAATTGCCCCTCTGCCTCTTTCAGATTTTATCCTATTCCACCGCGGTTTGGACGACGCCAAGTCGGGGTCAACTCCTCCCTCGTTAATCTAGCTCAAATCGGTTAATCCGCATGTGTCACCTACTAAAGAAGGACTAGTTTATCCTCGGCCCACTCCTTTTGCTGAGAATCACGTGCATCCCGTGCATCCCGCCCTGTATGATTTTTTGGGTTGGAATGGGCGCAAACCTGTTTGTGTTGCAGCTTGCAGCTCGCATCCAGTCTTTCCAACCTCTTTCTCCGGCCAAACTGCATCTAGAACCTTTTTTCATATCCCATCTCAGGTGCATTCGAAACCCCTTGAGTTCGAGAGCTAGCGGCTCGCAAGTCGTCGCCAGCCATCTATCCCTACTAGTTAATCATTTCGTCACCCTTGCCCCTATCTAATGTCCATCACGATTGTCGGTTCGAAACGCCGTCGCGGGTACCCTGTTTGCTGGTTTACCTCTATCGATCTTAAACCATGGACATAGCGACGGCGATGGCGCCAGAAAGCTTACCACTATCCTTCGTGGAAAACGACATCGAACCTAGCAGTTGCCCCCCAGTCAACCAACGCCAATACCATGAGGTTGTTCTACAAATCCCACCTAGCCAGGCGGAAGAAGACGTGGAAAAAGAGCTTATCAGTATAGCCCAAGGGATTGGTTTAGAGACCTCTAATGCTATACATCCACAGTTCGATATGTCCCAATTGGCGAACCATTTTCCCAATCAGTCTTCTCACCTTAACTTGGAATCTTCTCCCCTTACTTCAACCAGCTCTCCTCATGCAAATAACAATAATGTGTCTTCTCCGCCAACTATATCCTCAAGCAATGAAATCGCCAGCAGTATGTATTCTGCTACCTCCATTTCCACGCGCCCAACATCGCACGGCTCCGTTGTAGAGCAGCCATCCATTTCGCCGGTGTCAAGGCCCGGACAGTGTTACAGGTCAAGTTTATCGTTCGTGAAACAGGGTAGTCGTGAGCGAAGGGTGAGGTTTAGTAGTTTCAGGTTATCCTTTGGAAAATTTCCGAATTTTAGAAGGCGTTCCGCTACAGCCGTCTCAACACCTACCTCTCCTGTATGGTCCGAAACCAGATCCATCACGCCAGGCCTTGACAACCTACAATTCCTAGATTCGCAGTCCAAATTGGGAAACCAGACCCCGCAGTCGAATAATAACCCCTCGTTCAATCATAGCAATAATGTTGATAAGCTTGCTACGATGAAGACTTTGAATTGCCCTAAAATACAAGAATTGCGTAGTGCTCAGAAAGCCCAACGAGACCGATTCCTGGCATTCAAGGAAGAAGCACTCGAAACTCTTTATCTCAGGCACGAAGAGTCGAAATCTTTGAAGAGAAGGGAATATGAGAAAGTGGAACGTGATATAGATGACCAGGTTAGTGTGCTTTAGGTTTTAAACCTGCGTATTATTCTGTGTTAACTTTACACTTTTAGAATATGCAAGAAGCAAATCGACTTGAGGAGCTTCAACTTAGCGCTGAACTCGATCTAGTTGAGGAACTACGGCGAGAAAGGCAAACTCTAGAGATGCGTATCCTCCATATGGAAGGTTACCTCAGTAACGCTCCGCGAAATTCCGAATCCAGGCTTTCGAATAACGATGTTGACAACCACTCTTATATCCATCAACCCCACCGCCAAGTCACTCAAAAAGATAGGGACCATCTACTCGAAAAGTACCGCGAACGGGACAGGATGGATACTCTCCATATATCAAAGATCAAAGTGCTCCGAGACACCCAAGAACGGAAATACCTAGAAACAGTGTCCAAGCAGGAGAAGAAAGCCAGCAAAGTGGCCCAAGTACATGAGAACGCATTCCAGAACCTTGTCAGCCGTTGTGACAACGAGACTGCAGCTGCTAATGCGTGGTTTCTCAGTCGAAAACAACACCTGAGAATGAGGTGGATGCTTGAAGAAGCGATTGTTAGAAAAAGATTGGAAATCGACACGGGTATCTCTTATGTTCCATTGCCAGTGATTTCATTTTCGGAGGAATATGCAGAGAGACCTGATTAATCTCGACTCACACAACACGACGCGCATCTCATGAATCAACCTTGGTGCGCTCCCCTTTGCTCTCTGTCTGCAATACGCCCTGGCACTCCGGCACCCACGGCTCCCATTGATATGCGGTCCGGTTTATGAAGAGTCCGACACTTTCACGCTCCCCTAAGTATCCACCCCATATCAACTCTGCATATAACTCGTACTCCTTTCTACCTTTTAACGGCCCTTTCATCCCCTGTTTTACGACATGATGCCAGTTCTATACCCCTCATTTTCTGTTGCATGGTTCTCATTCAGTTTTTCTTTTCGTTTGGTTTTTTCATTTTTGTTGCATAACATGATTGGTTTTGTTTACTTTGTATAGAGGAAAGGTGTCAAGAAAAAGGGCAAAAAATAGAAGCAGATTTAAGCGATCTGTTTTTGCCCATAATATTTAGTGTAATATTTCATTCAGCCGTACATACCAAACTATATATTAAGTTAATTCGACTTGCGATCCCTCTATTCTACCTTGTTTTGTAATACTGATTCGACAAGCCTCTGTGAAGACCTACCCTCTAATCATTCTGTTCGATTTACTCTAGTGCTTAGAGAACGATCACATACTTACTTGACCAACATAATAAAGTCTACCATAGATCATTATATATAGGTCACCGACAATGACTCGTAATAACGAGGACGAGTACAGTCATTCCTCTTCTTCTACTTGTTCTACTTCACTTATCAAATTCTGATACATATTCTAATTTTGAACCATGCGAATTTTCAAAGCCTCTTTAAGTTAAAACGCGAATTGTGTCATTGTCTTAATGACGTCTCCTGAATGCGGGGAAACACTTCAGGTGTAACTGGAACATGATTAAAGTTTTGGGGCTCAAAAACGTGCCTGCAGGGGTTCGTGCCTGCAGGGGTTCATTTAAGCTTAAAATTCCCCGTCCCAACTAGCGCAATGCCCATCCATGAATGACACTTCAAAACAAATCCTTTAACCCCTTGCGATCCTTTGTACACTAAATTGAGGACACGACCATCACAATTTTGAGATCGGAGAATTATGTGGAGCGGTTTTGATTTAATTTAGTAGTTCCCATGAAAAATGGCAGATGTTCGTGGGAAGCACTCCGCATATTGGTCATTTCTGAGGTTTGAGAAAGATGTTTCACGAACTCGTTGCTATGTTACAAATTGACACTACGTCACCCAATATCTATATCTGACATTACACAGAATCCCACATCAACCTGCCAGATACGATTTTAATGTAGTATGCTTCACAAAAAATTGATTTTGTACTCCATTAACTTTTCCACGGTTGCATTTTAAACAACCGGATGAATACAATCGACCTCGCAAACGCTGGCAGCTGCCATGAAAAATAAATAAAAATCCAAATCAGAAATACGTTTTAGACAACCTCTAGTTAATTCTACACCTCTTCAAATCTAGCCATTTTTATTAACATGAATGGGACCTTGTTTAGAATAAAGCTGCCGCCTGTTCTCGATGAAATCCATGGGTATTTGTTAATTCCCCATGAATCTGATTCAGGTGTTGTCATTTTGATGCTGGTGGGAGACTTGCATGATCCAATTAACAGCGCTAAAAGCCTCTAACTCTCAAGACTAAAGAGTATGTACGTAATGTTCAACTTTGACAAAACAAACTTCTTCCGGCTACACCACGAGAGTTATGGCAAAGGTTCCAGTGTCAACTTTTGGAGCGATACTCGACGTCATAAAATTAGATCTATGAAAATGCAACAATGAAAAAAAGCGCAACCGCTAAATATTTTATTTTTACTACTAATATTATCGTCGTTCAATTCTCCACAACTCCCCCTTATCATCGTGCGACTTCTGTTCAACTACCTTGCAAAGCTGCTTATCAGCAATAGGGTATTTTTGATATTCCACCTGTCAAATTCGTTCCCATCGCAATTCCCTTTAACGTGACGCATCGTCCTGGACTGGGTGACTCCTTCAGCACTGGTGAGAAAGTGGAAGGGTTGTTGCGTCCATATCCCCTCCTGTTCTCCCCATTTTCATCGCTCACTACCGAAACAAAGATGAACGATAAGCGTAGGCAAAAGCCTGAACGACCGGCTGGTGAGAGAGCTCATGTACAGACATTTTTTCGCTTAAAAAAAAGGTGGGGCGTCTTCCCAGTGCTTGCCAGTAATAGGCGATGGCTCAGAGGATGCCGAGATCGCATCGCGATTTTCTCGCCAGAGGCTTTAAGGCCGTCCAACTCCCAGTACTTTTAGTATTGAACTCCCTCGGTTAACTCATTTTGAAACGGTCCAATTCCTGTAACCCTAAAATTCGAGAGGTGACCAAAAAACGAAACTTCAAACGAATACAGGATATGGAACTGGTACTTTGGCGTCTAGCCCTCGAGTTCCAGCGACTATATTGGCATCTACTTTTCGAGATAAAGTGGAGAAAGGGTATCCAGCCGTACGCTTTAGATAGTAGTTAGGGACCATTAGTAATAAATCGAGGCTACAGCTGCTAGCGGTGGATACGCAGAGCGTACGCGGATGTTTCAACGTAATGATGAGCCCGCATGCGACTGATTATGATTAAGAACCAGTAGTGATCGCCGTAGTGTGCATGTACTTGGTAATAAATACCACGAGATGGGTTCTCACTGCGGATAGAGCCTGGCAATCGGGGAGAGGGACATGTCAGTAGAAACCACAGCGGCCAATCAACGAGCATAAATGTCATCATACAGCTAGGTTGGGCATATGTGACAATGACACAATGCGTTAGGTTTTCAATTATTCCGAATTAGCCGCTATGTATGACCCACTCATCCAGGTTTCAAGGCACCGCGCAACCTTTCAATTGCACTTTCGATCCGCCCGTCACCCCCTGTCAGTAAGTTTTCGGTCACTTTATCTCTGCCCTCATCACCAATGATAATAGCGCGCTCCACATATCCCTTGTTGGAGAGTTTTATGCGGCCTACACGGCCATCCCGCCATTCAATGCGAATGTATCTCGTCTCGATAGCGGTTGCATTAACGGATACAATCCCCAAATCGCTTTCAGGCCGCGGGTCGTCATGAAGGTTGCGCTGCGACACCTGCGACTCATCCATGCCGCTCTCGTCCGGGATACCAAGTTCCTCTTGTAACCACTTGAGCGCATCGCAGCGCAAATGCCAAGCGACCAGCTCCTGCCTTAATTCTCGCACGAGGCTACGCAAATCCTGCTTTGGAGTCTTGCGCGATTTCGCAATTGCGGAATCCGCTCCATTTGTGCCACGGGGCACAGAAAGGTATCTTTGTTCCAGCTGAGTCAATGGTACGAAGATAGGAATGGTATGGCGATGTACTTGGAGGAACTTCTTCTCCGGTCCGCCAACGCGTTTTAACAGTAGATAGTATGGTTTAACAAAGGTTCCATGGCGCGTGCAGATGTCAATTCGAATACCTAGTAAGTTGGATGACGCCGCGTGAGGCGAAGGGTCCTTAAAAGGAAAGGATGTAACGGAGAAGGTAATGCGATGGTGGTTGGTTTGGGCATGCTTTCCGCTACTCAGGATGACAGGTTCTATATCCTTTTCCAACCCGAGCGGAACATGCTGAGCCAGCACATCTTGTACGGTATTGGTCGATAGGAGGCTTGATGAAAGGAGTTGCCTGCGATTGGAGAGATTGTGGACTATGAATGCTGTCAGCAATAACAAACGCCGGGCGGGAACGAAGGGTGAACTGACTCTGGGCACGTAGTGCGGCGATTTCATCGTCGAGGCCGCTTGACACGTCGTCTATGTCAGGCACAGTGGTATCCAGCACATCTACAGACATAGCGACGTCATTTACCACGCAGATACGGGCATTGGGTTTTCCTAGGTTGTCCGTCTCGTCGTGGATGTTGTGCTGATGATCAACATCGATTGTTTGGTGATGTTGATGCCAAGGCTTGAGCGTGGTAATAAATTCCTTGGCACGTGTAAAATACACGCCTGGTGCATATTTTATTCATGCATAATTTTTTGTACCGTACCAAGCTTGTGTCGCTTGTCCCCTCTATTAGGATACCTCGTACCCCCACAACCCGCTTAACCTCCTCATCCACCAATAACAGACATCACACAATGCTCTTCGACACTCTGCAACAGCCTAGACGAGGCGCAGACCAATTCGATCAAGTGCAAGGCCAATCGCTGTCAGCACCGATTCCACTTGTGTCAGCAAAGTTCGTGATCTTAGGACGTTTCAAGTCGCTTGCACAGCACACAAAAGAGTAACATACACACATGCAGAAGCAAACTTGGAATTGAGTGATCAAGTTTCGCCATCCCGTGCGGCGACGATCAACATGGCTGAGCATGCACATATAAGACTTGGAGGCCATCCCGGGCTCGCCCTGGCCTGCATGATGTAGAATCAAGAAACACTTTTCCAACCCGCTCTCAACCCACTATCAAGAGACAACATGGTGGTCTTGCCTTCACTGCTTCTCACCGCGGTTGCAGCCCTCTGCGCGCTGCCCCTAGCGGCCGCAGAATTCAAAAACATCACCGTGAACGACTACAAGCTCAAAGCAACTGGATGCTCTGACAATATAAAAGACCTGGATAAGGTCCTGCCCATCAAATCGGTCAAACAAGTCCTGGCAACCACTAATCATAGAAACCCAGACTCTTCTCCAGATGTGAAGCACACTCTGCAAGCTTTTACGTGGGAGGACGTCGATGGGTATGATGATGTCAACACACGGAAGTGGTATCCTCAAGGCATAACCACGACCGCAGACGCAACCGATACGGGTGACTATGAAGGCGACGTCGCCACCCTGATATCCTGGCACTCGGATAATTATAATGATGGGAAACGCGGTCCGCGCATCTCCTTCATCAACATGAATAAAGGAGCTGAGAGAGCCTACCGCAATATCCTCCTTGTTCGGCCGACCGAGGGTGGGTCAAAGCCCAATTTCGAAGCGCTTAGTGGCCTCCATGCTGGTGGGATTGCCTGGTACGGGCATTACCTCTATGTGGTCGCGACTACAGGGGGACTTCTGGTCTTCGATTTGAGGCACATCTACGAAGTTGCCATCGGAGACGGTATTGGCCGTGTTGGAAATGAGTATCAAGCACACAATTACAGGTAAACAGATCCCTTTCGACAGTTGCCGCCGATTTTCTTTTTAACATTTTTCGCTCCAGATATGTCCTACCGCAAGTGCGAGCCTACAAGTGGCAGCCGAAAGAAGGTGTCAAAAATTTGCATTTCTCCTTCGTTGGACTTGACAAGACTAGCAACCCTCCAAGGTACGTACATATTCATAGAAGTAAATACACCCCCGTATACTGTCGAAATGAAGCTCTAATGTACATCCAAGCCTTGTTACCGGTGAATGGTTTCCGAGTGGCCCCGGTCGCCTTACACACTGGGATCTCGACGAAAGCAGCCACTTACTTAAAGTCGATGGCGACAACATCGCAACTGCCTCTCGAGCTGTCCAGCATTCCCTCACTAAAATCCAGGGCAGCATCATGATCAACAACAAGTACTTCCTGACCCAGAGCGGTGGTAGCTTGTGGACGTTTACATGGGAGGACGGACAGGAGGGGTATAAGGACGTGTTCTCTGGCGTGCCGGAGGACTTGTCTTATCAGAAGGGGTATGGGCTGTGGGCACAAATGGAGATGCCGGGAAATAGACATGTTGTTGCTCTTGATCTTGAAAAGTTCTAGGATATATTGGACATAATTTCTTCACGTTAATGTGTGCCCATAATCTCTGTATTCATCTGCGCTCATGAAGCATACTAAATTGATATGCCCCTTATTGCTGGACCCCCATATACCAAGATTCTCTGTTTTCGGTGCAAGATATCTAGATATGGCATTTATAATTTGAAGTTTCAAGTGCTTCCAAGTCATAGGAAAGTAGGTGCCTCCCTCAGATAGAATGCGTTGGAAAATTCCACTCCAATTGCAAACTACAGCCCAAATAAAACGAAGATGCAAATTCGTAGCTATATCGCAGGCGGATTCATTCCACATTGTACGTTTCTATTGGATCTGGTATGCCAATTAGTATGCCCTATTGAAGGCAAGGTGTTGTTTCAATGAAAGGCTGTTGGGAAATAAGAGGTCATGCGCTATGAACGCCACCAACATTGTATTACTACTATTTTTCTTATCATCATCAGCCTACTACAATTGCTCATTAAATACTTGCTAATGCTAGCTTCTTGGCTCACACATTCATTTTCCTATAAATAGTGCCATATTTTGTATGCAATTAGCTAGGATAGATAGAGTACAGAGAATATAAGAAGCAGATCTTGATACACATGAGATTCATATGTTTCCGACATATTCATCCGAGATACCCATTCCGACAAAGGCACATAGCCAGGATGATTAGCCCCTTGATTGCCCCGCGACATGGCATCCCTAAGTAGGACACCAAACTTTGTATTCAACACCAAGTGACTTAGAAAACGGCGGAGCCAAGGAAAGGCTTCATTTGGTCGGCCCCCTGATTACAGAGGCTATGTCCCAAGGTTTGCCTGAAAGTTTGACCAGGAAGCAGAAAACTTGACCTCGCTAAGTGCGCCACTTGACCTCTATGTAAGCTGACCTCGCAAATGTGGCCCGTGCCACTACCTGACCTCGCTCAATACATCTTTTCTTGTAATTTGAAACCACTCAATTATTTATCATCAATTATCAACTGATTTTCAATCAATTGTTAATTACTTAAATATACAGATTGAATTTATTTTTATTACTATAATTAATTAACAATTAATTCAGAATTAATTCAAAATCAATTCAAAATCAATTTAATACTGAAATTATTCTTGAATTTAATAATAAAGTAGGTATTTATATAATTTACACTGAATTAATTATCAATTGATTTTCAATCAATTATTAATTACTTAAATATATAGATTGAATTTATTTTTATTACTATAATTAATTAACAATTAATTCAAAATCAATTCAAAATCAATTTAAAATTAATTTAATACTGAAATTATTAAATATTTTTATCTTGATATATTTTAAAATTCTGTAAAATATCTCTTTATATTCTATATGAATTTATCAGTTCATTTAATTGATTATGAATCAGCTATACATGCTTTGATTGATTGATAAGCTGAGTGGATGAATGAATTGAAAGGTTGAAAGTCAATTATCAACTGATTATTACTGTATTGTGTGAGGTCGGGGTCATGATTATGTAATGAGGTCAAGTGGCGCACTTAGCGAGGTCAAGTTTTCTGTATACACAAGTTTGACCCCGTACCAAACATAGCGGACCGTTGTATCAATTAGTAGTCAACGATTGCCAAATTTCATTGGTCCCTGGAGATACATTTGAAGTTACATCGTTGTTAAATTCATTCCTTTATTTTACAATGTGACAAATGAGCCTTAATAAATCGACGAGCAAAGCCTTATCAGTTCCCAACGTAAACCAGAGCGAGTAAGTTACATAACCCAAGTCAAACAAACAGACCATATAACAGACCACACGTATCCATGAATTCAGCACCATCCACCCCAGCAAAGGTTACCATTAGCCACAGGCCTCTTTATAGGGGCATTTCTCTATGCTTTAGGCCTTTCTGTAGCAAATAGAAGAAGATCATCACCTCCATAGGTGATCTCCTGGACGATCTCGAACCCACATGATTTCCCGCCTAACAAGTGGCATAAATTTTGTCCGCACGTTCACCATCGCCACTATCACCTCCACTGCGCTCAGTAACATTCCGCCTCGGGAGATCCCACCAGATCTTCAACATCATCTGCAACGCCTCGGTGGCATATCCCTTTGCCCACGATTCAAGGGGAAGTGAGTGTCTAATCTCAGGACAGGGGACTACCATGTTAACGCTCACGTAGCCAATGAGTTGCTCTTGCGTTTCAGGAATCGACTTGTCCAAGATGGCGAAGTTGAAAGAACGGCCCACGATATCTGGGGGCCCCTGTTTGTAGGTCTTGAATGTCATCCATTCACGCGTCTGCTCAATCGACTTGAATGGTTCTTTTGGGTGGCTGTTTAATTTTTACTAGTTAGAAGTCATAGAGCGGTAGGCGGTGGTTTCAATTTGAACAGTGGACAATTGTGATGAGGGAAGTTCATTGTTTTACTCATGCGCTGCCACTTCTGGCCGCGAACGAATCGCAAATAGCGCCACAGCGTCCGAGTCGACCATAGGACAAAAAAGTAGCCGGCTACTCTCCGCTGAAGGAAGGTGGTTGGAAATGTCTAAAGAAATGAGCGTGGGGACTCCCTTGTGCTGATGTCATTGTTGCTCGATATGGGGTTTGCATTAGCGAATAGAGGGAAGATGCTGTTGGATAGTGAAAAAAGCGGAAGAGGCTCCTGGCCAGGTAATATATAGGATATTTATATTATTGATCCCAATTTAAATCGCTCTATCTGATGTAAATAAACATAATTTATGCTCCCGCATCGGCCCAAGTCTGTGTCTTGCTACTAGTTCGTCTACATAACTCTGCAAGAGACAGCGTCTTTGGGACGAGGCCGCCACTCCATGTAAGTTATGTATCTATGTTTTTAAAATTGAAACAGAGCCCCTGCGGCTCTTGCTTACCTGAGCCCTTAGTCAGCCCCGCTTATCCACATCTCCGCTTCTGTCTGTCCTATCACATCCGCCAGCACGTAACAAAGCCAACACGTCAGTGATCCGCAATCTAGGCAGCGGGCTAAGCCATTAGATCCGCGCAGAGGCCAACTTGCCTCAAATTATTTCCGCCGCCCCATGGACGCCGCCTCTGAAGGTGAGCCCGCACTCCCGCCATATCCCTCCCTCCCGCGCAAAAATCGCCTTTCGTTTCCTCCGGCTTGCCTCTCCATGTTTCCGACTCTTGCCAGACCATTGATTCCGACTAGGGTCAGGACGTCCAACTCCAGCCCCTTGTCTTCCGCTCGCTTTCAGGGTCACAGAGCCAATAGTTCTTCCGCCTCTGGTCATCGCGATAAAGTTTCCTTGGCAGGATTACAAGAAGCTTCGGGAAATATTGAAGAAAGAGGAGAGTGGAAAGCGGAACACGAACGAGGATTGTACAAATAACAACACAGACGTATCTGAATTCCGGCCCAGTGAAGTCATCAACGAGGCGCACAACTGATTTCCCCCTCGCGGTTTGGTCAACCAAACCCAAGAAATCTTCAGATGAGGCGCTCTAAAAAGGTGGGATCACTCAAACGTCGCCCTTCCAACAGGCCGGGCCTGGCCGTCGTAACCGCCGGGGAAAACGGCCACGCCGAGAGTGACATGATTTCTACTATTGAAATGCGGAGGAAGGACAATTCCCTCGACTCAGCTCCCTCAGCTACCCAGACAGTCCGGCTCATGAACAGATCGGATTTCTCGCTTAATCATGAACCTCCCACACCACAAACTCCAGGCACCACAACTACGAGCTTTGGCGATCTACCCGTACACGACAAGCGGAATTTTGTACTATTATGTCTTCTCTACTTTTTGCAGGGTGTGCCGATGGGGCTGGCTGGTGGATCGGTGCCTTTCCTTCTTAAACCTTACCTCTCCTACGGCCAAATCGGCATATTCTCCCTTGCGTCATACCCTTATTCCCTGAAGCTGCTTTGGAGTCCCATTGTAGATGCTGTTTGGAGTCGAAGATTTGGGCGGAGGAAAAGTTGGATCACGCCCATCCAGATGATATCCGGTATTGCAATGCTATATCTGGGAGGTAGCATTGATAAAATGATGGTAGCTGCTGGCGCAGATGGTGGTGCAGGTGTTTGGAACTTTACTGGCTGGTGGTTCCTCTTGGTGTTCCTATGTGCGACGCAGGATATTGCGGTTGACGGCTGGGCTATTTCCCTCTTGTCGGCCCAGAATATCTCTTACGCTTCCACGGCCCAGACGGTTGGTCTCACTGCCGGCCAGTTTCTTTCATACACTGTCTTCTTGGCCTTGAACTCGAAAGATTTCGCCAACAAATGGTTCCGCACTCTGGATGGCAATACTGGCCTTATAACCTTGGGCGGTTACCTTACATTCTGGGGGTGGTTCTATATCGTTGTCACGTTAGTTCTAGCTATCCGGAAGAAAGAGGAGAAATCCAACGATCGGGATGGCATCCTTGCAGTCTATAAGAGCATGTGGGGTGTATTGAAGCTGAAGAGCATTCACACCATTATCATTGTCCACCTCATCGCCAAAATCGGCTTCCAAGCCAACGATGCCGTGACCAGTCTAAAACTAATTGACCAGGGCTTTGGCCAAGAGAACATGGCACTCGTCGTCCTGATCGATTTCCCATTCGAGATCGGGTTAGGATACTATGCTGGCAAATGGTCGAACAAGTATACCCCAATGAGGCTCTGGTGCTGGGCATTTGTTGCCCGGCTGTTTGCCGCACTTCTCGCGCAGGCAGTTGTCATGGTCTTCCCGAGTGGTGGCGGACCAATGCCGACCTGGTATATCCTGGTAGTTATTGCCGAACATGTCTTCTCTACGTTCATGATGACCGTTATGTTTGTTGCTGTTTCCGCCTTCCATGCACGCATTGCCGACCCCGCCATCGGCGGGACTTACATGACCCTCCTCGCAACGTGAGTTTCCCACTTTTCATCACCCTTCTAGTCCCCATACCTTCTGAAAAATGGTTTATAATCTAAAGCTAAATATCTGTCACACAGTGTCTCCAACCTCGGTGGAACGTTCCCCAAATTCTTCATTCTCAAACTTGTCGATCTCTTCACGAGCGCAACCTGCATACCCCCCACACGAACACCCGCAGGCATAAAGGATCCCCTCACGGCGCAATTTTCCTGCGCGCTTGAAGCGGACAGGCATCGCTGTGAAGCTGGCAAGGGTGTTTGCCAGGTATATCGCGACGGGTATTATACCACCAACATCATATGTGTAATTATCGGCGCAGTTACATTTTTCCTATATATCAGACCCGCTGTTCTGAAGGTGCAACAGCTACCACTGCGCGCATGGCGACTTAACGGCAATAATAGACAGGCGTAGATTTTTGTACTGGTTTCTCTTTTACTCTTTGTTTTCTTCTTCTTTCTCCCTTTTTAAGAGAAATCAGAAGACTTTTCATTTTGATTTGACTGAATGTTTTACTATACACCGTTTGTTCATGTTTGAAAGGCATAGGAGGCTTTGGTCTGAGAAGGGTTCTTTGCTTTTTGCTACCTTGCCCTTGCGGGTTTCCACCTACCCTAGATAAACAACGTTAATGTTTATTCCCCAGACAGTTCGGTCTGTACTGTACAATATTATCTATATATACTTGAGCCCATCGAATTCAAGAGCCCTATTAACCTCGTTTTATTATCTTTCCCCTTCCCTTTTCGACTGTAAGTACGAAGCATTGTTCCCACACACTATAAATCCATTCTTCCCAACAGGTTACAGAGTAAATTTTATATAAAGCAGCAACGATGAAATGAATCCCAGATATTCTCAGCAGATTCGTACATATCCATTGGGGAACGAAGTATTTATTGGTAGGAAATGCGCTCCTTAAAGCAACAGGGACTCTCTCGTCGTGTGAGTCTAAAATAATATTGCTCATATTGGCCTAACAGATCAAGGGACAGGGAGCATAGCATACTTTATGAAATTAGCAGAATTAGCGGTGTTAAAATATTCCAACGGTGGATGTTGGAACAGCAGGATGTTTGTGGGGCCAGACGTCTGTCTGTATTCGTCAGACCATGGCCCAAATCAAATGAAAGGGAACAGGCTCCTTAGGTTAAAACAAATTGTTGACTATCCGCGGCGACAGAAGTTGGAATAAACTCGTTGCGCGGAGTTAGAAACAAAATGGAATACACGTGCCTACGCTAAAAACCCACCACATCCGTGGGTGTAGACTGGCCGCCGGGACCATGAATTTCATGTTTGGTCTCATTTGGTCTGGTCCCATACATTTCTTGGCATGAATCCTGCTGGGACTAATCATTAAAAAAACATGCAAAGTGACTATATATCAGATCTTAAAATGAGATCATGACTTAGAAAAATTAAGAAAGTGATTCTATTTGATCTCATTTAGTTTAATTCTTAATATAAAGTTACTATTTTTAGACATTTTAAGATTTTCTTTAGATTATTTTTAATTTTTTAAAAAGTAACACTTTTTAATAATACTTAAATAAGATTTAAAGTCATTTAAAGTAATAAAAATAATTTAAATTGAGAAGTGAAAATCATAATCTTATTTAAAAAATGTAATAAGAGTAGACAGTAAGTCTTACTAAGACAGTATGAAACTACTATTTAATGTTAAAATTATATAATAAGATTAATTAAATTGATAATAAGACTATTAAATATTCTAATTTTGATCTCAGACACAGTTATATAGTTAGTCTATCTGAGATTAAATCTTTATTTAAAAAGTAAATCTGAGATCTTTAATATTTGAAATAAAAGTGATTTAAAATTAATATAATAAACTTATATTATAATCAGAAGTAATATTTTAAATAATATAATAACTATAAAGTTTAATTTTAATCTCAGATACAAACTGTGTTACACAGTTATACAGTTAGTCTAGTTAAAAATATATATTTAACTATTATATTAATAATATATAATATTTTAACAATTTTATTAACAGAGATGAAAATAAAGTGAAAGTTTAACTCAAGTTAAGATATTTATCACTATTATCAGAGATAATTCTAAGAAGAAATAATTAAGAAACTTATAATTATAAAATATGAAATTATCAGATAGTTTAATATCTCTGATCACAGTAGACTGACCGTGTGACTGTGTCTGAGATTAGAATCAGATTTTTTGATAGTCTTATTATTAATTTAACTGATCTCATTACATAGTTTTAACATTAGATAGTAGTTTCATACTGTCTCAGTGAGACTTACTGTCTACTCTTATCACATTTTTCAAATGAGATCATGATTTTCACTTCTCAATTTAAAATTATTTTTATTGCTTTAAATGACTTTAAATCTCATTTGAGTATTTATCAAAAAGTGTTACTTTTTAAAAAATTAAAAATAGTCTAAAAAAAACCTTAATGTCTAAAATAGTAACTTTATGCTAAGATGAAACTAATGAGATCTAATGAGATCACTTTCTTACTTTTTTTACGTCATGATTTCATTTTGAGATCGGAGATATAGACACTTTACCTGTTTTTTTGATAGCCAGTCCCAGCAGGATTCATGCCAAGAAATGTATGAGATCGGATTAAATGCGAGCGAACATGAAATTTTATAGTCCCCGGCAGCTAGTCTAGATCACAGTATATCAGAAAAGTATAGTTTTTATAAAAAAGTAAAGAATAAACTTATATAAATATATATTTAATTATTTCATAAGTGTTATTAATAATTATTATCAAATTCTGATTATATAAGCAATCACTGAATAAACTGAATAAGACTGAATATAAGAGGTTTACACTGAATAGATCAGTATAATATTTATAGATCTTATGTAACAAAGTAAAAAACATTAGAAAAGAAAAGAAAGAGAAAGTGTAGAAATTAATAATCAGAGTGAATATTTATACATGTACACAGTAAAGCTTCAGAGTGAAAGAATAGAAATTTCATGAATTTTTCAGCTAAGAATTAATAACTGAGAATTGAAGCTTTTAGCAGAATCTATGAAGTGTAATAAAATAGTCTATATAATTGATCAGATGCAGCTTATCACATTAATTCTCTTTTTTCAGAGATGAGATTATATGTAGTTCTTATCAGTTAAGATCTGCTGTTTCAGATATTATAAAGCTCAGAGTTTAGATTACATAATCATAGCTAACTTATTTCACAAGATATTGTCAGTCATAGCTGTAGAATCTCTTATTGAGAATATCTTCAATCTCTCACTTAAGTTCACTATCTTCTTCTACAATCTCTGATGACTGTTAATTAAAAGTCAGTTGAGAAGGAAATGAGTCAGTGACAGTGTAATGAAGTAAGCTTATATGAAAGACATTATAAATCTCTGATAATGTATTAAGATAGTAATTATAACTGTCTAGAACTTCTATCACTTTATATTTAATATAATGATAATTCAGTGTATGAGATGAGTATGTGATTTATATATTCTTAAGATTCAATCACATCAGGTCTTCTATCTCATATTACTCAGCAGAATCTCAGTAAATATTAGTTTGATTTTCTTAATTCTATTTAACACTTATTATAAAGACTTCTGCTTAATCACAGATGTCTCAGAACTTCATTACTATATTATCAGTGATCTGAATCAGACTGCAGAGATTCAGTATGAAATATATAATCTCTAGAAGATTCAATATCTTCATGTGATATCTGTGTGTGAGAAAGAACAGGCTTACACCTGTTAAAACAGTATCTCAGTCATTAATAGTAACTTCAGTGTGTAGAAGAAGATCATATCAATTATCTTATAAGTGATTATAGAACTTATAAAGATAATTCTTTACAGTCTGAATTATCTATTCTGATGCATCATCAGTCTCAGAGTAATAGACAGTTAATAAACAGTGTATAATCTTGAGAACTTGACAGATTCTTATTCAGAGAGTGCTTATAAATTAACAGTTTCAATCTGATACTATAGATCTCAGTAATTCATGTATCTGATAGAATAAGCTCTGTAGAAAAGCTTCAGTGACTTGTTCAGTATTTATCTTATTATAAGATTTCAATATTACATCTTTATTTAATCAGTTTATAATAATCAGAACATTTCTATAATTCTTACTCTTAGAGAGATTAATAGTGAAGTCAATTATTATATTTCATCAGATTCTATCAGAGATATTAAGTAATTTTATCAGATCTTTTCTACAGTTCTTTTATAAGATGATAGAAGAATAATAGTTACAGTTTCAGACAAAATATCTGATACTGTTTAATATCTCAGATCAGTAAAACTCTCAAGAGATTATTTAATACAGTTATTCACAATCTGAATAATCAGTTATACAAGAATCATGCATCTCTTGTATTATTCAGATGCACAAGAATTCAGAGTGAGAGACTCAGTGTTGTTTATAAAATTATAGAGTATTATTGTCATCAATTGAGCATTCTGAGATGTCAGTTCTTATACATAGTTCTGAAGAGAATCAGAGTGCTTCTTAATATACTACTTCAGTGAGTGCTGAAAGAAGTTCATCAGTTTGTGCTATTATATATCATAATTCATTCAGTGTAGAAGAAGAGATGTTCTAATCAGTAGAGTATATATAGTATCATAAGTAATCTCATTGTGATTAACTAATATCTTCAGATTTAAGAGTCAGTGTTCTCAGTTCATTCAACACATGTCTATTATATTAAATAACATATTCTGCTCTTGTTATAAGAGATTATCTATCATTGAGTTCTGACTGCTGAGGTGATAGTGTATAGTGAAATGAAAACAGCTTAATAGCTCAGATCACTGTATCTGTTATTCAGTAAGCTTATAGATAATTATGAAATACTTGAGATTCTTATAATCAGTGATTATTTCAAATTTAAAGACACTTCAGAGTTCAGAGTCTCATTCTTCTAGATAGTGTATAATTATAAGAAGTTTCTTATCATAGATCTTATATGTGATTCGGAAGAACGTATGACCACCGGATAATAATGCGGCCGCTTCTGAACTTGCTTACAAATGTAAAGAGGTCATAGCGGCCATCAATTAAGTTAGTATACAGTATATAAGAAGTCAGTGTATATCTGCAATTATACACTGACTCAAGCAACCTTTGAATCACATCTGATAGCATGTCTAAAAATTAGTGAGAAGTGCAGACTTCTTCAGAGTGTGATAATTCTGTCTACAAAGTAATTCATAGTTATCATGTCAGTGTGATTCTAAAACATCTTAAAAGATAGTGTATAAAGAGTGATAAGTGAAAGAGTATCTGATTGATACTACTTCACTTATTGAGAGAAAACTTCACATTCAGATGAATGTTATATATGATACATGAATAGATGAGATATGAGAAAGAAAATAAGAGTAGTGAATCAGATTTAAAGAAGTTCACTCTCTACTTAAAAGAAGAATAAAAGAAAGAGTGATCATCACTGAAGTTGTACAATAATAACAGAAATCATATAATAATATAGTGATATAATAATATAGTGATATAATAATAGACATTGTATAATTAATAAGAAATTATTAAAATGAATATCTTTTCTAGTTAATATAAATAACACTCTTCTCTGCTATCTGAACTGAAAGATATACAGAATCTCTCAGAGAGTTTACTTAAAGCAGTAAGAAAAGCAGCTGAGACTGCTGAACTGAAATCAAAGCTCTTGTAACATGGCGGAACTGAAGCAGTGACTAGTCAGCAGTGTCATGTAGAGATAGTTGTTTGAGAAGCTGTATAAGTGAGCTTGACTATCTTGCTTGAATAGTGAGCTTGTAGGCTACAGAGTTATTGCAAGAATATCACAGATATAATACTTAGTATACTAAGAAGATTGTATGAGACATGCAGTAACTCCTGTATATATTTCTGTAGAAGAAAAGAAATGAATCACTGACTTCTTTAATAAGAAGCCAGCATCTAGCTATTCTATATAGACAATGAGTGAATACTCTTCTCTCATTTCATAAGTGAGAATAGCTAAAGTAATACCTCAGTAGCATTTCATTGTTAAGAAAGAGTAATCTGCTGATCTTATATAGAAGCAGGATTCTCTTATTTATTAATTAAATCTTTCTATGATATATCTGAATGATGTTATAGAGTGATTGAAAACTAGTTCAGATAAAATGAAATTATTCATATGAAAGTAATAAGCTGTGTGAAACTGCAGTGAGATCTTGATATAGTCAGAAGTATGATAATACTCTTCTCTTTAAGAGCATAGTCTTTATACTCTTAAGATTATCAGATTAGAAGTTATCTTTGTTGTATAGTAACAGTTATTAATCAATTGACAGCAAATATACTACACATGATACAAAGAAATAGATGAGTTTTTCTGCTGACTATATAGATCTTTCTTTTTTCATCTTCATTCAAATTAAATATATGATAAGTGAGTTTCTTATATATTGATTTGAAATGTGAAAAATGTAGTTAATAAGTGACTTACAGATCTCTCATCATATTTCATTCTATATATGAAATTCCCTGTAAAAGTGATGTGTTTTAGAGATAAAGCTAACAGTAGTGACAGGATTTTTTGAAAAGATTTCTCTCTCTTATGACACATTTTTCTTCCCTCTCTCTCATCTGTAATAGTGAGTGCATGAGAGCATCATTCTTAGAAGATAATAAGAGACTTATTCTGACATTTTCTAGTGAGTAAATATCTTCATGATGCGGCTGCGGCCTCCATGATCATTAAGAAAGCCAGGTTGAAGGCAGTGATGTCAATGAGCTGTGGAAGCACTGCTCTCATTGTCACATCTTCTTCTGCTTCTCTTGTGACCACAGTGGTAGTTGCTGTGCCTTGCAGTGAGATGTCATCTCTTCTATCAGTCAGTGTGTCTGTGTCTGGTCTGTCCCCTGCCTTCTCTGCCACTGTTGTAATGCTGCCCCCCTCTCAAGTCAATACAGTGATGTATGACCCTGTGTGATCATTTGAAGAGAAACCTGGAAAGAGCTTGATTTCAGAAACAGTGACTCTGAGAAGCTCAATCTGTAGTTTCTCTCTCACAGCATGCCTGAGCCCTGCTCAGAATACTGCTGAGTTGAGTCTGCAGAGTTCTGTGATTTCTTCATCTTCTCTCTGTAAGAAGGCTCTGATGCAGTCTCTGACCAGCACTACTACTTGTCTACACTATGTTAAGCAGCTGAAGAAGAGAGGGATTTTATATATCTGTCTCTTCTCTCACTCTCATTATTTTTATTGCACTTATAACAATGACTCCTGTCTCTCTGTAAGTATTATCTCACAGAAAGACATTGTGTTAACTCTGATAAGAAGTCTAGATGCTCAAGCAGTACAGAGTAAGAGTCTCAGAGCTTTAAGTATTGATGAATTCTGTCAAGACTGAGAAGATCTTTCTTACTCATCTGTAAAAGAAGATGAAAGTGTGAATCTCTGAGATGAAAAAACATCTCAGAATAACTGATCTTAAGAAGAGATTAACTGATACTGCTGTTGAAAGTACTATGAAGATTAATCACTGATTAAAGAGAATCTCACTTTCAATTGAAGTAGATGACTGAGATGTTTTATAAGTTAATAAATTAATATTTTTATATATTTCTCATACTCTTCTGCAGTACTGCAGCACTAACTTCTCAGCAGATAAAGATATCAGTATCAGAGACTTCAACAGTGAAGAATGAGTTTGATAAGAGTGTGATTATTGATAAGTAGACTCTGATCTCTCTTTTTACTTTTTCAGTGAGCTGTGACTCTATTAGAATAGCAGTGATCTGTGAATTGATAATATTAATCTTTTTATTGATTTTCAATATCTCTTTTCTCTAACTGCTTCAGGAATTTTACACTTGTATAGTCTTATTAAACTTCTAAAAAACTCTTTAAGAGAAAATAGAAGAAGAGTGCTACAGAGTCTATAAGATACTGACTTATTATTATAAGATTATCTCTAAAAAACTCTTTGAGAAAAATAAGAAGTCTTAAGTAGCATTTCTTACTCAACATCTCTGATGTATAATAGAGTAGTCTCTACTAGCTGTCTTATAGCTTACAATCTCTTTCTCAGTATTTTTTAAATACTCAAGCAGTTTTCATGAATTCTCTGACAATGAATAATCTTCTCATTTAATAAGATATTGAAGCTTGCTGTAATATATTCACTTATTCAATATTTTCTTTATAAGATATTCAGTATCACTCTCAATCTTAATATTATTCAGCTGAGACAGCTCTGTCTCAGAGTATTACTTATAGAGCTTCAAATAGAAAATATGAAAAATAGAATAAATTGATTTCAATTCTGTGAGTAATTTCAACTCATATATCTACTTACTTATCACTTTTATTACTGAGAAAGATTCTAGTCATCACTCACTGAGCTTCTTATACAGTCTTATTATCTTGATATTCTTTGCTGAAAGTAGTACTTAATTCTCTATCAAGAACTTTATTGAAAGATGTTTTCAATTATAGTATTTCATCTGTTACTTCTGAACACAGTGAATGCTTTTCACTGTTTTCTCATGAATTTTGTTTAAAAGTTTCAATCTTACTTTTACTTCTAGCACTGAGAGATACTTCATTCTCTGTATCTATTCAACATTCTAACTATCTATTCTCTTCTTTGAAATGTTGTCTGTGATGTCACTGAATAATGAAGAATTATATTCATAACAAGTATAGAAAGAAGATATCTTTAAAATTACATTCTTTACATTGTTATATATAAATTCAGTGATTAGAAGATGTTTGAGTTAATCATTCTGATAATATAAATAGAATACTTAAAGATGCTGTTCTAGTGTCTGATTCTAGCATTCAGTCTGATCATCTGTCTGTAAATGAAATGCAGTACTGAGAAGATATCTTATTATAAAATGATAGTAAAAAGCTGATCAGTATTTGCTGATGAAGAGAGATTCTCAATCTATTATTAATAATTTCAGAGCACTGTGATCACAAATGATAATATCTAAAAATAGGTCAGTCAATTCAGAGGCTTTAATCTTTTTATAAGTAGAGATATATCTGATTATCTTTGTGAAGTGATTAACAATGATTAAAATTAAGTCATATTCTTTGACTCTTGTTGACTTCAGCAGATCAACTATGAAATTCATCAATAGATTCTGTCATGAGTTCTTTGAAACAGGCAGTGATATCAACTTATTATATTGCTTATATCATGAGATCTTTATTCTTTGACAGATATTATAAGTCTCAATATACTCTTTAATATCTGTCTGAAGCTTCTCTTAAATATATTTATATTTTAGAAGCTTCTCAGTCTTCTCTAATCTGAAGTGCTCTATATGAGAATTATTATAATGAATTCTCAATAACTTCTGATGCATCACTCTGCTATGAGAGACAAAGACTGAATTATTCAGCAGTAGAAGTTCACATTCTTCTAGTTATCAGTGACTTGATTTCTTAGCAGCACTGCCCTGCTCAGAGTCTGTCTCTTTCAAGTTCAAATCAGATGCTTTCTTCTTCAACTTCTGAATTCAAGCTGTAGTAGAGATGTCTCTCTTCTGTAACTTATCAATAAATTTTAAAAGTAGTCAGATTGAAAGATTGTAGATTATTTTATTCTTTATCAATTCAATGATTGTAAGATATAATATAAGAAGCTTATAATCTTCAGTGTCAGTTCTCTGCAGAGATCTGAGTTTTCTTCCACCTTCTATACTGAGTCACACAGCTGTCTTATCAGTGCTGTTTCTGAGCTTCAGAGAATCTCAACCCTCTGCAGCCAGCTTCTTCTACAGTGATGACAGAGATTCTTTTATAGAATTCTTCTTCACATCAATGATATTATAATTGAGCTGTTTAAATAATATATTAGTAGAATTAAGCTGATCTGAACAGTATTAGATATAGAAATCATACTCTGAAAGCAGCTCTGCTCACCTGACTTGATATTCTGTCAAGCTCTTTGTTATCAAGAAATAATGCAGATTTATATAATCAGTGAGAACTTGCACTGAGTACTTACTACTCTGAAGATAATGTCATCAGATCTTAAAGAATTCAATAATTACTAACATCTTCTGATCATGAATATTATATCTTCTCTGTATGAGTGATAACTTCTTGAAGAAGAAGATCACTGATCTTCATTTACAGTGTCTTATAGACTCTGTAAAAAAGTCTTCTCTCACAGACAATTCATTATCTGTTTCTTCAGAAATAATTATTCTCTGATTCTTTCAATGTTGAAAGATCTTCAGTGTCAACTGTGAAAAGATTTCACAGACTTCATTTCTGAATACATCAGTCTCACACTGACTGAGTAAGTCAGAATTAAAGTGATTCAGTATCATAGCATCTGTGAAAGCTTGTTTCAATTTCACAAATGCCTGCACAGTATCTTGAATGAGAATAAACAGTTCTATTTTTCTATCTTTTACACTTCTCTTTAACAGATCTGTAAGAGGAGCAGTAATCTGTGAATATGTATAGATGAATTGTCTGTAGAAATTCACAAATTCTAGAAATATCTGCATCTCATGATACATCTGCAGCACTGGCCAGTTCTCAATGACAGAGACTCAGCTTCTGTTCATTGAAATGTCATTCATCTCAATAATATAATCTAAGAAATCAATCTTCTGCATGTAGAATGAGTATTTTTCAGTGTTTGTATAGAGTTAATACTGTCTCAAGTGACTTAATACTTCTTAAACATGAGTATCATGTTCTTTCTCTGTTTTTGAGAAGATTAGAATGTTGTTTAAGTATACTATACAGAAGATATTAACAAGGCCTCACAGTGTCTTATTTATATAGATCTGAAAGATGACTGAAGTATTATAAAGATTAAAAGATAAAACAAGATATTTAAAATTGCTGTACTTGATATGAAAAGCTGTTTTTCAAACATTGTCTTTGTTAACTCTGATTCTATAATAGATATTCTGTATATCAATCTTTGAGAACATCTTTGCTTTAGATAATCAATTAATCATCATATTAATTAACAGTAATGAATAGCAATTCTTAATCATCATCTTATTAAGGCCTCTGTAGTCTATATATAGGCACAGCCTATCATTCTTCTTGAGTATAAAGAGTATAGACATCTCTGCTGAACTCTTTAATAAATATATTCAGTTCTTTGATTGCACTTCTTTAAGATATTTGCATAGAACATTTAATTCCTTTATAGATAAGTTGTAAAGAGATCTGTACAGTGCTGTTACACCATCTTCAAGATAAATCTTATATTATATCTTAGTGTCAGAAAACTTTGCTACTTCTCTTTCTGAAAAGACATTCTTAAAATCTGTAAAGAGATATCATGTACATTCATCTTCAATGACAGATACTGCTGCTAATCTTGCAGTAAGAATGATAACTTCTTCATCTGTTCTCAAGTCTCAGTTATCTGCTACACAGTATATTAACTCAATCTTTTTCTCAAGATTCTTTCAATGAAACTCTTCAGATTTCTCTATCACTGTCTCTTCATTAGTAAGATAATACTGTCACATCTAAGTGACTCAGTTAATGAGAGAATTGTTTTTTCTCAATTATAGAAGACCTAGAATGACATTCTCATCTATGATATTAACTATGTAAAGGAGCAGACTGCTCTTCTTGAAGATTTCTTCTAAGTCTGTGATTACACACTGTGCTTGAATTATGCTAAAACAGTGACATTTTATTTCATCAGTCAATTTCACATAGCTTAACAGATCTATCTTCTTTCAACTCTTCATTAAAGAAAAGAAATAGAATATAAAGTTAGTATTTATCTCAGAGTCAAGTAGACATCTCACTGATATCTTCTTATTCAGAGTATGTATTATAATCATAATATAAACTTAAAGATGTGAGAATTATCAATTCTTCATTTCTTTCTCTTCTTTATCTTCTATGAATATGTTTATCAGAAGAGAAGTTGACTTTGAAAAGATATCTTCTCAGTTTCTTTTCTTCTTCAGTTTCTTATAATTACTGATATAGTGATCATCAGCTCTACAGTTGAAACAGAGATCTTTATCAAATCTTTTTTAATATTTCTTCACAGTGAGTGAAGAATCAGAATACTTAAAATTCTTCTTTACTTTCTTCACACTGAAGCTATCATGACACTGTTTAGATTCTGTTATAAATTACTTAGAAGAAGTCTTGTTAACCTTTTTCTCAGAGAATTGATTATTCAAATAGATTTAAGAAGCCAGGTTGACAAGCTCAGTACAATTGATTAGTGAACTCTGATACTGTGATATCATTATTCACATCTTGTGAGTCAGCTTTATGAGATAAAGCTGTGTTTTTAATTAATTCAAATTATCAGTTAATTTCTCTCAATATTCTTTAAATCTTACATTGAAATCAGAAGAATTCTCATTATTTTATTGATATAATGTGTTGAACTGCTGTGCTGCTGTGAAGCTGTAATTATAGTAATCTTCAATTTGATTCAGTAGAAAGTTCTTGAATTCTTCTTAAGTCATGACAGTATTAATATGCTTAAGCTCTCTCTTCTTAATAGTTCAAGTAGTTGCAGAGATGTCTTCAAGAAGATTGACAGTGTAGATTACTTATATCTTATAAGTATTATACTGACTCAGATTAAGGCTCTGGAATTTTCATTCAAGAGTATAGATAAAGCTGTGGAATTCAGACAAGATGTTTCTCTTATATCTCAGAGAATCTCTGACCTTAATCTCTCTATCTTCATGATAGATGTAGGTGTGTAGAGGCTGCGGTGATGACAGAGCAGTTGAAGAGCTCATGTCAAAATGTACAGTGAGTTCAGAAATCTCAGATTCCTGCTGAGATAGAGATGTACACACTCTAGGAAATAGTGTAGTGTTTCTCTCAGAGAATGAGGTCAGATCAGTCTCAGTGCAGGTGCATGAGGTCATATCAGTCTGTTAGAGCTTGACTGATTCAAACATGTAATCAGATTGAGTGATTTGAATTGTAATGTGATGAAACTGAAGTGATGACTAGTTAGCAGTGTTATATAGAGATAGTTGTTTAAGAAGCTGTATAAGTGAGCTTGACTATCTTGCTTGAATAGCAAGCTTGTAGACTACAGAGTTATTATGAGAATATCACAGATATAATACTTAGTATACTAAGAAGATTGTATAAGACATGCAGTAACTCCTGTATATATTCCTGTAGAAGAAAAGAAATGAATCACTGACTTCTTTGATGAGGAGTCAGCATCTAGCTATTCTATATAGATAATGAGCGGATACTCTTCTCTCATTTCATGAGCAAGAATAGCTGAAGTGATATCTCAGCAGCGCCTCATTGCCAAGGAAGAGTAATCTGCTGACCTTGTATAGAAGCGGGGTTCTCTTATCCATCAATCAGATCTTTCTATGATATATTCAAATGATGTCATAGAGTGGTTGGAAACCGGTTCGGATGGGATGAAATCATCCGCATGGAAGCGATGGGCCGTGTGAAACCGCAGCGGGGCCTTGGCGCGGCCGGGAGCGTGACAGCTCTGTACATGTACAAGAATTCTAAATGAAATTGAGATCTTGTGTACACAGTGACAGGCTGAGACAGAAGTCAAATAACAATTGACATTTACTGCAGATCAAGTATTTACTATGAAGAGCTTTGCTGATACAATTATCATTATTAATAAGAATAGAGAAAACCAGATCTTAGATCTGCAGCAGAAGTTTGAACATTTACATAGATAGATAATTACACTGAATCTGAAGATTTTATTATAATCATTTATAATCTCTTCAGAAGTATACACATCATCAGAGATCACTGTGCAGAATGAGAATTTAAACATGAGATATATTAAGTCAGAAGATCTGCTAAAGCTATTAAGCTTTAATAGTGACTGAAAAAATAATACTGTAATCAGCTGACTAAGTCAGATGTAATCATATTATCAGATTAAATATGAACTCACAGATAGATAGTTAACAGAATTTTAACAAGTTTTAAGATCTGTCACATTTCTATATAAAAAAGTAAAGTTATTATAAATAACTGATAAAAAGATGAATCTCACAGATCTGAAATAATATTTATTTTCATAAATATGAAATGAGTTTTTCAAATGAATCTTGCACAACTTTGAGAAAGTGAATATATAAGACAAGTGTTATAAACACTTCACAGAGTATAGATAAGTGAGTAATTTTATATTATACTTCATACACTTCAGTTTATATTATCTTGTATTGAATGAAGAGCTTTCAACATCTTTCTATTTACAGATCTTTATTCATGATCTTATATCTAAGTTGAGAGTAGAATGAAAATGCTTAATCTTATAATCAAATATAATGAAAGAAGCATATAATATTCTCATTATTTAAGAATAAGTGAGTCAATTATAACAGAAAACACTGTAATCAAGTATGTCTCAGCAGAGAACAGATAATCAGACTTCTATAATACAAGTCACACATCTGAATATAATGAATCTAGATTTGAATGTCATTGCTAAAGTACTGAATTCTCTGAAAAAGAGATTCTCTGAGTGAAAATCTTGATATTATAAGTATTGAGCTTGCTTTAACTACAGACATTAAAATCATGATGTAAAGAATTACATATAACATATGCAGTCAAGAGAAGTAAGAGAGTTAAAAAACTAGCAGAATCAGTGAGCTCAGAGACACTCACTGATATTCTATGAAAAGTCTTTAAAGTGAAAGAGATATCTGTGTTAGATAATTCTCTGAATTCTGTGAATATTAAGAGAAAGCAAACTTCTAAATGAGATATGAGTGAGAATGAAGTGAACATTCATCTCAATGCCTTGAGACTCAAAATGTTAATGTATAGAAGATACTTAAGTAAGAATTGAGAGATAACTGTAAAAGTGTTGACAGATACAGAAGCTTCTACACAATATATTAATAATTATATAATTTAAAGACTGAAAGAAGTTTACTGAGTGAAGAATTCTCAATACATAAGATTATCTGATAACTGATATTTAATATCATCTGCAAGAGTAAGAGTTCTCTTGTACTTTGAAGAATAATCTTACTATATTTAAGTGTGAGAGCTGCAGAATATGAAATATGATCTTATTCTTAGATTTGATTGATTTCAAAGGTTCAATCTGCAGATTCAATGATGTACATGTCATATGCAGTTGACTGATAGGAAGAAAATAGTTCATATAATTCTACTAACTGATATGAGAAGAACATTTTACATCTCTGATATAGAAGAGTTAAATCTGCTTATATATTAATAAGTAAAGAGAATGATCTGCAAGACCTCATCTAAAAGCATTCTGTATATTATATAAGACCTGAAAGTGAAGAAAATCAAGATAAAGAATATGCAGAAGAATAAGTATGTGAAGAAGCTTCTGAAGAAGTATGAGAAGATCTTCTGAACAGATCTTTCACTGAAATTATCATCAGAATGAGAATTCATACATGAGATTGATACAGAGAATGTGAAATCAGGCAATCAGAATGCATATTCTCTGTTACAAACATATCTTGAAGAACAGAAGCATCAGATCACAGACCTTCTAGAACATAATCTTATATAACTCTCATTAAGTGTGTGAGGCTTTCCAGTTCTATTCATGAAAAAGACAGATAAGAAGTGACAGATATGTATTAATTATTAAGCACTTAACAAGCTTACAATCAAGAATGAATATTCACTGTCACAGATTCAACTAGACTGACCGTGTGACCGTGTCTGAGACCAGGACCAGAATTTTTGATAGTCTCATTATCAATTCGACTGATCTCATTACACGGTTTTAACATTAGATAGTAGTTTCATACTGTCTCAGTGAGACTTACTGTCTACTCTTATTATATTTTTCAAATGAGATCATGATTTTCACTTCTCAATTTAAATTATTTTTATTGCTTTAAATGACTTTAAATCTCATTTGAGTGTTATCAAAAAGTGTTACTTTTTAAAAAATTAAAAATAGTCTAAAAAAAACCTTAAAATGTCTAAAAATAGTAACTTTATGTTAAGAATGAGACTAAATGAGATCAAATGAGATTACTTTCTCATTTTTTTCAAGTCATGATTTCATTTTGAGATCTGATATATAGTCATTTTGCATGTTTTTTTAATAATTAGTCTCAGCAGGATTTATGCCAAGAAATATATGAAATCAGATCAAATGAGATCAAACATGAAATTCATAGTTCCGGCGGCCAGTCTAGATTTAACAACAGTTGAATATGATTGAAAATACCTGATATCTATCAAAGATCAATCTTCTCTCAGAATACTGACAAATCTGAGTAGATGAACTATCAGTACTGTCACTACTGTGAACTGTGTTTAATATATAATAAAGAAAGTTTGAATTTCTGACAATATTATTCAGTCTGATAAATGTGCTCATTATCTTTTAAATAATGATGAATACAATTCTTCATAAACAGAATAAAATCTCATGTCTTATATATCTGAATGACATTCTAGTCTTCTCAAACTTATATAATGAACATCTGAAGTATCTTGATAAAGTGCTTATAACTCTGACAGAGTATAAGCTCTACATCAAATCAACAAAGTGTGTGTTTGAAATAGAAGAGTTAGAGTTTGTAGAACATGTGATGAGTGATGACTGTATATAACTCATTTCAGAGAAATTGAATATTATAGTGAATTGACTACAGCTGAGAAATGTATATCATGTATGATAATTTCTTGAATTGATCTCATACTACTGCAGGTTCATCAAGAATTTCACATGAATAGCTGCATCACTCTCAGATCTCTTAAGAGAAACAGATACTAATCTGCAGAAGAAGAAGTTTCAGTCAATCATCTGAAATATCATGTGTGAAAAGGTCTTTCTCACACTGAGAAAATGTGTGATAACATTCTCAGTACTTATTCAATCAGATCATGATAAAGCTTTCTACATTAAAACAGATGCATTTAAATGAGCTATCAGAGACACTCTTCTACAGATGAGTAAGAACAGCAAGCTGCATCTGATAATGTATAATGATAGAAAACTATTGAGTACTGAGCTCAATTACTCAGTGTATAAAAAGAAATTACTAGTGATCAAGCATGTACTGATGTTATAAGATAGATATATTAACAATAAGTATACAACAACAGTGATCACAGATCACAAAAGTCTCATCTATCTATAATTAATAATGAAATCTTTCAAATACTTAGTATGTTGAATCTCAGAGTTTCAAGTGTATAATCTTAATATTAAATACTGAAAGAAATCAGATACTGTGATATCTGATGCAATCAGTTACAGATCTGATTTCATGAGTGAGAGTTCTATGAATCAGATACAAGAAAAGTTCATACTAAACACACTGAGAGAATACAAGGAATCAGAATGAGTGAATACAATAAACTCTCACTTGAAGAATAGTAAGATGTCAGATGATAAGCATCTTGTGAAAGTAATAGAAGAGATGCTTTCAAACTTCAAGCTGAGGAAATTGAAAAATGATGTTGTACTTTATTATAATCTAGAATATATGAAAGCTCTCTATCTAGAACATTTATTTACATGTGACTTGATGACTCATATACACAAGAAATTCAGTCACTTAGAAAACTCTGAACTCATGAGTGTACTCAAATCAAGAGTGTACTGACTAGACTGACCGTGTGACTGTGTCTGAGACCAGGACCAGATTTTTCAATAGTTCTATTACCAATTCGACTGATCTCATTACACAGTTTTAACATTAGATAGTAGTCTCATACTGTCTCAGTGAGACTTACTGTCTACTCTTGTCACATTTTTCAAATGAAACCATGATTTTCACTTCTCAATTTAAATTATTTTTATTGCTTTAAATGACTTTAAATCTCATTTGAGCATTATCAAAAAGCATTACTTTTTAAAAAATTAAAAATAGTCTAAAAAACAACTTAAAATGTCTAAAAATAGTAACTTTATGTCAAGAATGAGACTAAATGAGATCAAATGAAACCACTTTCTCATTTTTTTCAAGTCATGGTTTCATTTAAAATCTGATATATAGTCACTTTGCATGTTTTTTTAATGACTAGTCCCAGCGGGATTCACGCCAAGAAATGTATGAGATCAGATCAAATGAGATTAAATGTGAAATTCATGATCTCAGCAGCCAGTCTAGTACTGACCAAGCATGACTGAGAACATACAGATGTATACTCATAAGTGCCTGAATTATCAGGTTATGAAAGAATCTAAGAAAGAATTAGAATGTGAGAAAGTGCAACATCAAATAAAATATACAATACAACTGTTCAAATGATGAGAGATGAATCTCATAGACATATTACTGTGAATGTCAAATAGAAATCATTGAATAATTACTGCTATTGATTACACTACTGACTGACCAGTCACAAAAGCAGTTTCAGAGATAATAGAGAAGATGATGATAAAGTTTCTACATAATAAAATCTATATCAACTATGAAATACTGTGTGAGATTCTAACTGATAATGATGTGAATCTCATAGAAGAAGTGATGAGGTATTTCATAAGTCAGTTACAGATAAGACATTGTAGAACAACATTATATTATCTGTGAATGAATGAGAAAGTGAAACACTTAAATGAAATCTTGAGCAATATGCTGATGAAATATTTAGTGAGCAAGTCTATGAGACTATGAGATGAATATCTCAGACAGATGCTATTAGTCACACAGATTCAACAGTATATAGTCTTCAAGTGTTCATCATTTTATCTGTTGTATGAATTGCATCCGCGCATTCTGAAGAATACTTCAGAAAAGATGAGAAAGAGAGCAGTAATTATAGATGCATCAGTTGCAGACACAGTAGAAACAATAGTTGTAGATGCAACAGTCACAGACACAGCAGTTGTAGATGTGAAATCAAGATTGAAAGAGATCAGTCACACACATGCAAAAGCTAATGAGTTACTTCTGAACTGAGCAATTCAATTGAAAAGAATACAAGACTCACTAGTTAAGAAATCAAGTCTCAAGATAAGAATATGAGTTCTTATATACAATGAGAGTTCTGAGAAGTTTCAATCTAGATAATTTGAGCTTTATAAAATACTTAAATCACATTCTCTGAGAATATATATATTGAAGGAATCAGAGGAACAGATCTTACACAACTTGATAAATAATTCATATCTTATGAAGATGAAGATGTAAGATCTGAGTGAATTATAATTACCTACAGCACTATTATCAGTGTTGAAAAAGAAGAGACTTATAATAGAAAAGTCTTACAAAGTAAGAGAAATCATAGATACTTATAAATCAGATAATCTTACTTATTCTGATCTTTTCACAATTATAAGAAAAGAATGAGAAGAAATGAAGAAATCAGATGAATATCACACTTCAATAAGTGATGAGACTGTAGCTGATTATGCAATAATATGCTGCAGACAGCAGGCACAATGTGATAAAAAGTGGTCTCAAAGTAGCAGACTTACACATGAATCAGATTGCAGAAGAAAAAGGAATTCAGAGTTGAATTTAACTGTTTACATCAGTTCAATTGCAGAGATAACAGAGGATAAAGCATCTGAAACATTCACAGATGTATGAGATCAAGTTATTTTAATCTCTAAGAACACTCAGAGATCAGGTAAGATTAGTTTTAATGAGCTGTTCACTGTAGTAATCTAAGCAGGTGAAGAGAGACAGTATAATATGCAAGACAGAATTAAAAAGATGAAAGCTGCTAAATCTAGTCACTGAATACTGTATTATATAGAGATCACATAAGAGTAGTAACTAGCAGATAAAGAAAAAGTATAAGAAAGAGAAGAGATAATAAATTGATTATCAACTGTAAGAGTCAGTTATAAAAAGATAAATATTATCATACATATCTCATTCATTTTCATATGTTACATATTTAATCTATTTCCAATGTCACATTATCTGAAAAACATTAAAAACAAAGAAAATCTCAAAACTTGGAATTTACAAGAAATTCAAGAGTTACAAGCTGCTCTTATAATAACACTGTGCATATCTCTGATTTCTCTATCACTCTGTATACAATATTAATATCATTTATTGCAAGATTGGCTGGAATGTCAATATAGAAATGTGTATATGTGTGTGTAGAAAAATTGAAGAAGAGCATAGAATCTGCAGAATCAGAAGTCAGAGTAGAGAGAATGAAGATGAAAGAAATAGAAGAAGAAGAAGACATAGAATCAGATGAATGACAGTAAGAGTTATCTGAGACTGAACACTTATAACTCAGTGTATACACAATCTTCTTCACAGAGAAGAGAGAGAAAGCACTGACAGAAGCTTGAAGATGAGAGAAGATAGTCTCAGTAGTATTATTCTCTTCAATTAAAATGATCTCTGACACTGAAGTAACTAAGAACTATTATTAGTATATAAAACTGTAAAAACAGAGATAATAATTACTGAATGAACACTCACTGATTGTAGAATTGTACACATAATTACAATACATACAAGGCTTCTCAGAAAGAGAGAGAAGGACATAGAGAAATACAGAAAGCAGAATACAGTATATAAACAGCTCATTCTTATAATAATATCTCAGACAAGGTGTATAAGCCTCACATCTGTGAGTGTAAAAGAGTATGACATTCATGTTTCTATTTCTGAAAACATGAATATCTTTCACCTGTATCATGAAGTTGAATGACAGACATCAGAGAATAGACTGATACAGATCTATTATTTCAAAGAAATTCATTAGAGCAGATATACTTATAATATTGAATTTAATAATTGTGAAAAGTTTCTTGATATCTGTGAACATCATGACTTTATATATAATAAAACTTATAACAATTTTCTCTAAGAACAGAAAAATCAGTGTCAGAAAGAAAAGATGAAAAGAAAAAAGACTTACAATCTCAACACTGTTGAGAAGAGAGATGATTCTCTGATATAAATGAATAATTATCTTATTATAAATATTTAAAATGAATATAATAATCAGTGTCTGTGACTGAGCTTTAGATAATTGTATTATATACAGTCTTTGTATAATAAATCATTTTAGAGATTAGTAAGAAGAATGAGAGTATATACACTGAGAAACATAATTTATTAAGCCTATGCAATATCTTCTTGAAATGAGAAGAGCTGATAATGAAAGCAGAGACAGTAGAAGCAGAGAGAGCAGAAGTAGCAGAAGTAGAGATCATGAGAACAGAGATAGTGAGAGCGGGAGAATCAGACATAGAGGCAGGTGTAGAAGATTGAGAGAGAGTGACAGAGAAAGAGACAGAGAGAGATGTAGAAGACTCAGTTATATATAGCACAGATAATTTCTTCATTATCATATCTCTTAAGTTCTTAATTAACAATTCAACATTAAGATTATGATCATCAGTGAATGCAGATCTGTTAATATGTGAAGATTCTATGTGAATTAAAACAAATATATTAGTATCTGCAGTCATGCAAAATGATCAGAAAATATGATCAGAAAACATAATCAGATATCACTGAAAAAAAGAGAGTCAGAAGTGTATAAGAAGATGAAGAAGATGTGTTATTCATAATAGTATGTTCTGATGATTATTAGAAGATAAACAAGTTCAGGTCATATTTCACAACATATTATACTTACTGCTAACAAACTGCTCAGTATGAGCACTATGATGACACTTGTTATGAAAATGAGAGATTATTGTCAGAAATGCATACAATATGATAGATAAATAGATAGAAGATATTGAACAGAAGAAGAAGCAGAAATCTTGAAGAAGATAATAGTATTCAATGATGATGATAATAGAGAAGATGATTGAAGAATAAGAAAAGTTAGAGATGAGTGATGTAATATAGTGAAAGTTTCTTTGTAAGAGTGTATGCAGAATGCTAGCTGAATCAGAAATAAATCACATGATTGTAAACACTAGTGACACACTAATCTGCATGAAGCTAGAGTGTATGTCATGATCATATGAGTGTGATCAAATCTGGTGAAGAAGAATGTAATTTGAAAGAATGTATGACTGCTGAATAATAATGCAGTCACTTCTGAACTTGCTTATGAATGTAAAGAGGTCATAGCAGCCATCAATTAATTTAGTGTACAGTATATAAGAAGCCGGCATACGCCTGTAATTGTACACTGACTTAAGCAACCATTGAATCACACATAGTTGCATTCAGCAGAACTCGGTTTCTTATACATGAAGATGTATAATTGTAAGACATCTTTATTATTATATTATAATATAGCTTTCTCTATAACATAGTCAGAGAAGTCAGCTTCAATAACTATTTTATAATTAGAATTAAATATTATTAGTAGAGAGATATTAATGAACATCTTCTTTATCTGTATAAATACAGCTTCAGTAATCACTGATTACTGAAATACTGAGTTCTTCTGAATAAGTTCTGTAAGTGATCTCACAATATCTGAGAAGTTTTATATAAATCACTGGTAGAAGTTAGTAAATTCAATGAAGCTTTATATATCTTTCACAGTATATGAAGCTTCTCATTCAAGAATGACAGAGACTTTCTCAGAATTCATTCAAATCTCTTTACTAGCTTCTATGATAAAATCTAGATATTTAATACTCTTGACTTTGAAATTACACTTGTTAATATCTATTGATAGTTCTGCTTCTTATAATTATTATAATACTCTTCACACATATTCTTGATATTCTTTTCTAAACTCATCAGTGAAGATGAGAATGTTATCAAGATATACAGATGCAAATTTATTAAGAAAATCTCAGAGTGCTTAGTTGATATACTTCTGAAATATACTGAGAGCATTGATCAGTTCAAAGAGTGTAACTATTCATTCAAAGAGACTATAACATATTCAGAATACTCTAAGTCATTCATCTTCTTCAGTAATACAGATTTTATGAAACATAGTGATAATAACTAATTTTATAAATTATTGAGCTTGTTCAATGCAAGCTAGAGTTTTATTGATAAGAGATAAAGAATAGTGATTCTGCTTGATTAATCTGTTCAATTCTCAATAGTTTACATAGAATTAGAGTTCTTTATCTGATTTCTTTGTAAAGAGAATAGAAGCTGCAGTAGAAGAGTTACTAATATATATAAATCTCTTATTCAATAGATTATTAAGTGTCTTCTGAAGAAGAAGTTCATCTCAAGACATATTATAAAGAGAGTCTTATAATGACTTGAGATTCTTATCATTCTTCTTTTCTAACTTGATACTGTAATTCACTTCTGAGTCTTGTAAGAGAGATATATTCATAATATTATCTTGTCAGAAGATATCTAGATATTCATGATATTATCAAGAGAGTTTTGTATAAGAATCTGTTATTATAGTATAAAATAACTTCTCTAGAGCTTTCTTAATCTCAGTCAGACTGATAGAATAGATTGTTATATAATTCTACTATCAGTAATCTTTTCAGTGACTTCTTTTTCAGAGCATTTCATAGATATTGACAGAGATCTGTGTCAGATTTATAGTCTTATAAATATCATCTTCATGAATTCTATTATTATTAGAGAATATTAAGCTTCTATTACAAGTATTTAATAAGCTGTCTTATTCAGATAATCAGATAAGTTCTAATATAAGATTATAATTAAGATTATTAACTTCATATATATAGATATCTTTATATTAATATTCTCTGACATCTATGTTCAACTTCATCATGTAACAGATATAAATATCTTTTAAGTCATTAAATTCTGTGAGAAGTCAGGGTTTTGATAAGAGAATATACTGAAGATTGTAATATCTTATAACTGAAGATTTAATCATTGTATAATAACATAGACTGCTGTCTATCATAGCTTTTATATTATACATATTATTAATCACAGTAGATACAAGAATCATATTTATTGTTATTTTCTCTTTAAATTATTGTTATCTGATCTCTTCAAGCTTCTGTTTACAAATTTGAACAGAAGCTAATCTTTTTTCTGTTTTATCAGAGTATTTTTATAGTTATCTTCTGAATCTTTCTTCAATACAATGTGATTGATATGAACAGATGCTAATTCATTCTTTGAGTAAGAAGATATATAGACTGATTAACAGTTAAAAATAATATGTTCTGATTAGTTACAGTTAATACACACTTCTTATTGACATCAATCAGTGACTTCTTCAGAAGTGATCTCAGAAACTTAGAAGCTTATTCAGACAGTAGAGACTCTTGCTTGTATATAAATATTCAAGTCTACTCAGTTCATAATATCTGTATCATTATTGTTATTTCTCAGCACAGATGTATAAGTAGCTGAGATGTAACCTCTTCTATCACTGTTCTATATACTCTTGAGCTTGATAAGGCAGTCATTCAATGTCTGAAGTTGTACACAGAAACCTTTATAAGTCTGATCTTTATTTACACTTATAAGAATCTGTAAGAGTTCAAAAGTTAATATCTTTTTAAGCATACTCATCTTCATTTAATTCTCTCAAGATTGATCATCTGCTTCTAGAATCTTAGTATCAAAGTCAGGAATAAATGTTATAAGAGAAGTATTTCTCTATCAGACACTCTGTAATTAATCTAATACTTTCTATTATATAACAGTATCTCAGAACAGAATATTAAGATATTTGATAATATTATCAGATATTTACAATGCTGATTCATATACTTTCATTCATGAATGAAACTTCTGTTTCATGTGATTCTTTAATTATTTATTGATATATTAATCTTGATTAATTAGTGAATTAATGACATCTTCATCTATACTTAGTTTCATAAGCATTTTCAATCTTCATAATGAGTAGAGAGTGAGATCTGAAGTATTGAAATATATAAAAGTATCTAAGTATTTCTTCAGTATTTATATTGTGTTCATATTTAATTCTGTCAGTATTGAAATTGTCTGTGCAGGAGTTTCTTATTAAGACAATCATTGAATCTTGTGACAGGCTGCGCCCGATCATTATATAGACTATTCTCTTACACTTCATAGATTCCGCTGAAAGCTCCGATTCTCGGTCATTCTCAATCGCCGATTCTCAGCTAAAAAACCCATGGAATTTCTATTCTTTCACTCTGAAGCTCCACCGCGTACGCACCATGTATGCATATAAATATTCACTTTAATCATCAATTCTCACACTTTCTCTTTCTTTTCCTTCTTTAATGTTTTTCACTTTGTTATATAAGACCTATATATTATACTGATCTATTCGGTGTAGGCCTCTTACACTTGAAAAACATTCATCATCTTCTTATTAGAAATGATTATTCACATATCATCTCCTCATTAGAAATGATTATTCACTGAGATATTCAAACACATAATGACACATAAGAAATAGAGAAACAGTCAAACAGTTAAGTGAACACTGAGTCTTTAAATAGAAGCTTGTTTATCAGTCACTCTGACTCTGTAATAAGATCTTATGAAGAGAATAAGATCTTATAAAGAGAATGTCAGTGAAAGATCTGAGAGTTCTGATACTACAGATATATGAGATATTTATATAATTACACATATCTGATGAACAATACAGCTATGTCTACTGATAATATAAGAGAACTTTTAAATATGAGCATAGATACAGTATCACAGTGACTCTGAGCAATGTTGAAATTACAACAGTAATAGAGAGCTGATATACATGCAACTCAACAATGTCAATATGAAGAGATTTAACAATTGTCTCAATAAGAAACCTCTGCACAGACAATCTCAATACTGACAGAATTGAATATAGATATAATATAAATACTAAAGAAATACTTAGATACTTCTGTATATTTTAATACTTCTGATCTCACTCTCTACTCATCATAGAGATTGAAAATGCTTATGAAACTAAGTATAGATAAAGATGTTATCAGTTCACTAATCAATCAAGATTGATATATCAATAAATAATTGAAGAATCATATGAAACAGAAGTTTCATTTATGAATAAAAGCATGTGAATCAGTGTTGCAAGTATCTGATAATATTATCAAATATCTTGATATTCTGTTTTAAGATACTATCATACAGTAGAAAGTATTAGATTAATTACAGAGTGTCTGACATAGAAATACTTCTCTCATAATATTTATTCCTGACTTTGATATCAAGATTCTAGAAGCAGGTGATTAATCTTGAGAGAACTGAATGAAGATTAGTATACTTAAGAAGATATTAACTTTTGAACTCTTACAGACTCTTGTAAGCATAGACAAAGATCAGACTTATGAAGATTTCTGTGTATAACTCTGAATATTGAATGACTGTCTTATCAAGCTCAAGTATACAGAACAGTGATAGAAGATATTACATCTCAGTCACTTATACACCTGTGCTGAGGAATAATAACAATGATATAGATATTATGAACTGAGTAGACTCAAATGTCAATATATAAGAAAGAGTCTCTGCTGTCTGAACAGACTTCTGAGTTTCTGAGATCACTTCTGAAGAAGTCACTGATCAATATCAATGAGAAGTATACATCAACTGTAACTGATCAGAATATATTACTTTCAACTGCTGATCAGTTTATATATCTTCTCATTTAAAGAATGAATCAACATCTGTTCATATCAATCACATTATATTAAAGAAAGATTTAGAAGATAACTATGAGAATACTCTGATAAAACAGAGAAAAGATTAGCTTCTGTTCAAATTTGTAAACAGAAGCTTGAAGAGATTGAATAATAATAATTTAAAGAGAAAATGACAATGAATGCAATTTTTGTATCTACTGTAATTGATAATATATATAATATAAAAGCCATAATAGACAGCAGTCTATGTCATTATACAATAATTAAATCTTCAGTCATAAGATATTATAATCTTCAGTGTATTCTCTTATTAAAACCCTGACTTCTTATAGAATTTAATGACTTAAAAGATATTTATATCTGTTACATGATGAAGTTGAACATAGATGTCAGAGAACATCAATATAAAGATATCTATATATATGAAGTTAATAATCTTAATTATAATCTTATATTAGAACTTATCTGATTATCTGAATAAGATATCTTATTGAATACTTGAAACAGAAGCTTAATATTCTCTAATAATAATAGAGTTCACAAAGATGACATTTATATGACTATGAATCTGACACAGATCTCTGTCAACATCTATGAAATACTCTGAAAAGAAAGTTGCTGAAAAGATTGTTAATAGCAGAATTATATAACAATCTATTCTATCAGTCTAACTAATATCAAGAAAGCTCTAGAGAAGTTATTTCATACTATAATAACAGATTCTTATACAAAACTCTCTTAATAATATCACAAATATCTGAATGTCTTCTGATAAGATAATATTATAAATATATCTCTTTTACAAGACTCAGAAGTAGATCACAGTATCAAGTTAGAAAAGAAGAATGATAAGAACTCTAAGTTACTATAAGATTCTCTTTATAATATGTCTCAAGATGAACTTCTTCTTCTTCAGAAGACACTCAATAATCTATTGAATAAGAAATTTATACATATTAGTAACTCTTCTACTGCAGCTTCTATTCTCTTTGCAAAGAAATCAGGTGAAGAACTCTAATTCTGTGTGAACTATCAAGAATTGAACAGATTAATTAAGCAGAACTGCTATTCTTTATCTCTTATCAATGAAACTCTAGCTTGTATTGAACAAGCTCAATAATTTATAAAACTAGATATTATCACTGCATTTCATAAAATCTGTATCACTGAAGAAGATGAATGACTTACAGCATTTTAAATATATTATAATCTCTTTGAATGAATCATTACACTCTTTGAACTGATTAATACTTTCAGTACATTTCAGAAGTATAATAACTAAGGACTTCAGAATTTCCTTGATGAATTTATATCTGTATATCTCAATGACATTCTCATCTTCACTGATGAGTTCAGAAAAGAATATCAAGAATACATGTAAAGAGTATTACTATGATTACAAGAAGCAGAACTATCAATAAATATTAACAAGTATAACTTCAAAGTCAAGAGTATTAAATATCTAGGTTTTATTATAGAAGCTGATAAGGAAATTCAAATGAATTGTGAGAAAGTCTTTATTATTCTTGAATAAGAAGCTTTATATACTGTGAAAGATGTATAACACTTTATCAGATTTACTAACTTCTATCAGTAATTTATATAAAACTTCTCAGATATTATAAGATCACTTACAAAACTTATCAGAAAGAACTCAGTATTTCAGTGATTAATAGACACTGAAGCTATATTCACATAGATAAAGAAGATGTTTATTAACACTTCTTCACTAATAACATTTAATTCTGATTATAAAACAGTTATTGAAGCTGACTTCTCTGACTATGTTACAGAGAGAGCTATATTACAATATAATGATAAAGATGTCTTATGATTATGCATCTTCATATCAGCATGGCTCAGTTGGTAAGACTGGTAATCAAGGCCGCATACATTAGAGATGTATGGGTTCAAATCTCATCACTGACACCTGTCACTTCTTACTTATGAAAGCTCTCATGTAATAGAGACTGAGTCTAATTAGTAAGGCTTGATACAGGGTAGAACTCTCTACTGTAAGCTAAGTCACTAGTTAAGTGAGATTCTGTGAACACTCATCAGAGCTGATATAAGATGTCAATATCTCACTATTCTACTGTGCATCTGTCAAGATTCTAATGATATAGAGTCAAGCCTAATGTAGTGATTATATATTACTTAAGTAAGTCTCTAACTAGAGCTGTTATCAGAGCCTAGCTTCTTCTCAAATACAGAGAATAATTTTGAAAATCATCTGACTAGCAGATCTAGATATATATCTAGACTCTAGACAGAGCACTCTGATAGACTAGAGTCTGTAAGCTCACTGCTAAGTTCTAATACTGACAGAGAGAACTATAGTTATTAAGTCTATGATTAGTTTCTAACACAGAGCAAGGCTATAATGACTGATTAATAGATCTATGAGTATCTAATGAGACTGAGATCAGCAATCAGAAGCTTGATATGTACATTATCAAGTGAGTGATAGCAGTCACTAACTAACATCTCTGGAAATTAGAAACTGGCCTGAGAGAACAGATGTAATGATCAGTTAATTATAGAGAATTAAATATAATTAACTTAAGATGCATTCTGCGGATGACTAGCACCTGTAGTCTTATAAAAGAGAAAATAGTTTGAAAGAGATATAGATATTCTCTGATAGTCAAGCTGCTTTAAAAAGACTTAGAAATAGTCAGATTCATAATAATCAAATGAATCTTGAACTGATTTTAAACTCTGTTTTGAAAATTCAAAAGAGAAGAATATTAAAGCTGATAATTTATCTGCACTAAGTTCCTGCTCATATGAATATTCATGACAATAAATTGACTGATTCAGCTGTAAAAAAGAGTTCAGAATTAAGCAGATCTATTCAAAAAATTATGTTCTAATCTTTTATAAAGAGAAAGATAAAAGAATCTTATTTTGAGAAGTGAAATGAAAGCTGACAGAAATAAAAGAAGAGTATATATTATTCAAGATTTGAAACAAAACTCAAGTGAAAACCTTATTTAATCAAATATAAAAAGAAAATATTCTCATCTATAATACAGCTGAAACTAGAACATGACTATTTTAAATCTTATATACAAAGATTTGATGATAGATTTAATTCAATAGAATACTCATTCTGCAATGTAAATAAGAATTCTGAGTATATTATAATACACTGTGTATTATACAATAGTCTCAGAGTTAGATTGAAAGAGAAGTATGATTTAAATTAATTAAATATAAGATTCTTATTCTCAACTGAGACAGAAATTAAATACTTAATAGACTTTCTATCAGAAACTCAAGCAGCTATAAGAAAATGACTAAATTCAGAAATATCTGAATATGAAGAGAAGGAAATTGATCAGATATAGTCTGTTAAAACAGCTATATACTATCTTTTGATAATTTGTTTTATTACAGTCTTTCTTTACTTTACTTTTTCTTTCTATTCTTTTCTATCTATCTATTTAATGTGTCTATCTTTAAGACTGTGTTCTCTTTTCTTTTGTCATGATATTATCAAATGATTTCAAAGTATCAGAAGATGTTAAAATACTGTAATTTGTAAACAGTTTTTGTATTCTGAGCTGAAATTTTCTGATTTTGCATATCTGAAATTGATGAATGTATAATAGTTAACTTTATAGATATAGGAAAAACTCTGAGAACTAAAAGTTCTCAGGTAGATATCATAGTCTCTGACTGCATACATCTATAATTGAAGAATAATAATAATAATAATAATGCATCTTCATATCTAAGAAACTGAGTTCTGCTGAATACAACTATGAGATCTATAATAAGAAACTTCTTACAATTGTACACTATCTAGAAGAATGAGACTCTGAACTCTGAAGTATCTCTGAATTTGAGATAATCACAGATTATAAGAATCTCAAGTACTTCACAACTATCTGTAAACTCACTGAATAACAGATGCAATAATCTGAGTTCTTAAGCTGCTTTTATTTTACAATACACTACTATCTCAGTAGTCAGAACTTGATAACAGATGTTCTCTTACAATGAGAGTAAGATATGTCTTTCAATGTAATAGACACTCATTAAATGAACTGAGAACATCAGCTTCTAGATCTGAAGATATTAGTTGATTAAGATGAAATAACTTATAACACTATACATACTTCTCTGATTAGAACACCTTCTTTCTGAACTGTTACTGACACTGACACTGATACTGACACTGATATCTCAACTTCTTTCAAATCTATACTGAATGAATTATGACATATAACAGCTCAAACTGATGAACTTCTTCAAGTACTTACTAAAGCACTATGTTAAGAAGCACTCTGATTCCTCTCAGAACTACATATAAGAACTGACATCTCAGAGTACTCAATCAATAACAATAACAGTCTGTGATTCTGTGAATTGTGGTTCGGAAGAACGTACGACCGCCGGATAATAACGCGGCCGCTTCCGAACACGCTTCCGAACACACTTACAAATGTAAAGAGGCCCTAGCGGCCACTAATTAATTTAAATAATGTATATAAGAAGCCGGCGTACGCCTGTAATTGTATGCTGGCTCAAGTGAACCCTTGAATCACATCTGATAGCATGTCTAAAAACTGGTGAGAAGCACAGACTTCTCCAGAGTGTGATAATTCTATCTACAAAGTGATTCATAGTTATCATACCAGTGTGGTTCTAGAACATCTCAAAAGATAGTGTATGAAGAGTGATAAGTGAAAGAGCATCTGATTGATACTACTTTGCTTATTAAGAGAAAACTCCACACTCAGATGAATGCTATATATGTGAACAGATGAGATATGAGAAAGAGAATGAGAGCAGTGAATCAGATTCAAAGAAGTTCACTTCCTACTTAAAAGAAGAATAAAAAGAGAGATGACTATCACTGAAGTTGTATAATAATAACAGAAATCATATAACAATATAGTGATAGAATAATATAGTGATATAATAATAGACATTATACAATCAATGAGAAACCACTGAAATGAATATCTTTCTTAGTTAATACAAACATTCTTCTCTGCTACCTGAACTGAAATATATGCAGAACCTCTCAGAGAGTTTACTTAAAGCAGTAAGAAAAGCAGCTGAGATTGCTGAACTGAAATTGAAGCTCTGTATGCATATGAGAATTCTAAATAAAATCAAGATCTTGTGTACACAGTGACAGACTGAGATGAAAGTTAAACAATAATTAGTATTCACTGCAGATTAAGTATTTACTATGAAGAGCTTCATTGATGCAATTATCATTATTAATAAGAATGAAGAAAATCAGGTTATAGATCTGCAGTGAGAAATTAAATGTTTACATAGACAGATAACTGCACTGAATCTGAAGATTTTATCATAATTATTCACAATCTCTTTAGAAGTGTACACATTATCTGAGACTGCTGTGCAGAATGAGAATCTGAACATGAAATACATTAAGCTGAGAGATCTGTCAGAGTCATTAAGCTTTAATAATGACTGAAAAAATAATGCTGTAATCAGCTGACTAAGTCAGATGTGATTATATTATCAGATTGAATACAAACTTACAGACAGACAGTTAATAAAATTTTAACAAGTCTTAAGATCTGCTATGTTTCTATATGAAAAAGTGAAGTTATTATAAATAACTGATGAAAAGATGAATCTCACAGATCTGAAGTGATATTCATTCTTATAAATATGAAATGAGTTTTTCAAATGAATCTTGTATAACTTTGAGAAAATGAATATATAAGACAAGTGTTATAAATACTTCACTGAGTGTAGACAAGTGAGTGATCTTATATCATACTTTACACACTTTAGCTTATACTATCTTGTATTGAATGAAGAGCTTTTAACATCTTTCTGTTTACAGATCTTCATTCATAATCTTACACTCAAGTTAAGAGTAGAATGAAAATGCTTAATCTCACAGTCAGACACAGTGAAGAAAGCATACAATATTCTTATTATACAGAAACAAGTGAGTCAACTGTGATAGAAAATACTGTAATTAAGTATGTCTTAACAGAGAACAGATAATCAGACTTCTATAATACAAGTTACACACTCAGATGCAATGAATCTAGATTTGAATATTATTACTAAAGTATCAAATCTTCTGAAAAAGAAATTCTCTGAGTGAAAATCTTAGTATTATGAGTATTGAGCTTGCTTCAACTGTGAATATTAAAATCATGATACAAAGAATTACACACAGTGTGTGCAGTCAAGAGAAGCAAGAGAGTTAAAAAACTAACAGAATCAGTGAGCTTGAAGATACTCACTGATATTCTATAGAAAGTCTTCAAAGTGAAAGAGATGTCTGTATTAGATAACTCTCTGAATTCTGTGAATATCAAGAGAAAGCAGGCTCTCAAATGAGATGTGAGTGAGAATGATGAAGCAGATACTTATCTCAATACCTTGAGACCTGAAATGTTAATATATAAAAAACACTTGAGTAAGAATTGAGAGATAACTGTAAAAGTGTTAGCAGATACAGAAGCTTCTACACAATATATTAATAATTATATAATTCAAAGACTAAAAGAGATCTGCTAAGTAAAGAATCTCTAATGTATAAGATTATCTGATAACTGATATTTAATATTATCTGTAAGAGTAAGAGTTCTCTTGCACTTCAGAGAATAATCTTGCTATATTTAAGTGCAAGAGCTGCAGAATGTGAAATACAATCTTATTCTCAGACTCAATTAGTTTCAAAGATTCAATTCACAGATTCAATGATGTACATATTATATATAGTTGACTGATAAGAAGAAAACAGTTCATATAATTCTATTAACTGATATAAGAGGGACATTTCACATCTCTGATATAGAAGAATTAAATCTGCTTATATATTAATAAGTAAAGAGAATAATTTATAAGATCTTATCTGAAAGCATTCTGTATGTCATACAGGACTCAGAAGTGAAGAAAATCAAGATAAAGAATATATGAGAGAATAAGTATATGAAGAAGCTTCTGAAGAAGTATGAGAAGATCTTCTGAACAGATCTTTCACTGAAATTGCTGCTGAAATGAGGATTTGTATATAAGATTGACATGAGGGATGTGAAATCAGTCAATCAGAATACATACTCTCTGTTACAAATGCATCTTGAAGAACAGAAGTATCAGATCACAGACCTTCTAGAATATGATCTTATACAATTCTTATCAAGTATGTGAGACTTTTCAGTTCTATTTATGAAAAAAACAGGTGAGAAGTGATGAATATGTAGCAATTATTAAGCACTTAATAAGCTTATAATCAAGAATGAATATTCACTGTCATGAATTCAATAACAGTTAAATACAGTTAAAAATGTCTGATATCTATCAAAGATTAATCTTCTCTCAGAATACTGACAGATCTGTGTAGACAAACTGTCAGTTCTGTGAACTGTATTTAATATATAATGAGAGAAGTTTGAATTTCTGATAATATTATTCAGTCTGATAAATATATCTATTATCTTTCAAATAATGATAAATACAATTCTTTATAAACACAATGAAACCTTATATCTCATATATCTCAATGATATTCTAGTCTTTTCAAACTTATACAATAAACATCTAAAGCATCTTGATGAAGTGCTTACAACTCTGACAGAGTATAAGCTCTATATTAAATTAACAAAGTGTGTGTTTGAAATGAAAGAGTTGAAGTTTATAGAATATATAGTGAGTGATGACTGTATACATCTCATCTCAGAGAAATTGAATGTTAAAGTGAATTGATCACAGCTGAGAAACATACATTATATATAATAGTTTCTTAAGTTAATCTTATATTACTGTAGATTTATTAAGAATTTCATATAAATATCTGCATCACTCTCAGATCTCTTAAGAGAAATAGGTGTAAATCTGTGAAAGAAGAAGTTTTATTCAATTATCTGAAATACTGTATATGAAGAGGTTTTTCTCACACTGAGAGAATATGTAATAATATTCTCAGTGCTTATTCAATTAGATCACAATAAATCTTTCTACATTGAGACAGATGCATCTGAATAAGCTATTAAAGACACTCTTCTACAGATGAGTAAGAATGACAAGCTGCACTCAGTGATGTATGATAATAGAAAACTATCAGACACTGAGCTCAATTACTCAGTGTATGAAAAGAAATTACTAGTGATCAAGTATACACTGATATTGTGAGATAGATATATTAACAACAGATATATAATAACAGTGATCACAGATTATAAAAGCCTTATCTATCTATAATTAATGATGAAATCTTTCAAACACTTAGTATGTTGAATCTCAGAGTTTCAAGTGTATAATCTTAATATCAAATACTAAAAGAGGTTAAATACTGTAATATCTGATACAATCAGTTACAGATCTGATTTCATGAGTGAGAGTTCTGTGAACCAGACACAAGAAAAGTTTGTATTAAACACACTGAGAGAATGTAAGGAATCAGAATGAGTGAATGCAATGATCTCTCACTTAAAGAATAGCAAGATATCAGATAATAAGCATCTTGTAAAAGTAGTAGAAGAGATGCTTCTGAACTTCAAGCTGAGAAAATTGAAAAATGATGTTATACTTTATCACAATCTAGAATATGTGAAAGCTTTCTATCTAGAATATTCATTTAGACACAACTTGATAACTTACATACATAAGAAATTCAGTCACTTAGAAAGCTCTGAACTCATGAGTGTACTCAAATCAAGAGTGTACTGATCAAGCATGACTGAGAATATTCAGATATACACTCACAAGTGTCTGAATTATCAGGTCATGAAAGAATCTAAGAAAGAGTTAGAATGTAAGAAAGTACAATATCAGATGAAGTGTATGATACAATCATTTAAATGATAGAAGATGAACCTTATAGACATATTAGTGCAAATGTCAAATGAAAATCATTGAATAATCACTGCTATTGACTACACTACTGACTGATCAGTCATAAAAGCAGTTTCAGAGATGATAGAGAAGATAGTGATGAAGTTTCTACATGATGAGATCTATATCAACTATAAAATGCTGTGTGAGATTCTAACTGATAATAGTATGAATCTTGTAGAAGAAGCAGTGAGACATTTTATAAGTCAGTTACAGACAAGATATTGTAGAACAATATCATATCACTCATGAATAAACAGAAAAGTGAAACACTTGAATAAAATCTTGAATAATATGCTGATGAAATATCTAGTGAGTAAGTCTATAAGATTATGAGATGAATATCTCAGTCAGATGCTATTAGTCACATGAATTCAGTAGCATGCAGTCTTCAAGTATTCATTATTCCATCTATTGTATGAATTGCATTCACACATTCTGAAGAATGCTTTGAAAAAGATGAAGAAGAGAACAGCAGTTGCAGATACAGCAGGAATAATAGTTACAGACATAACAGTCACAGATGCAGAATCAAGATTGAAAGAGATCAGTCACATACATGTAAAAGCTAATAAGTTACTTCTGAACTGAGCAATCTAATTAAAAAGAATATAAGACTCACTAGTTAAGAAATCAAGTCTCAAGATAAGAATATAAGTTCTTATACATAATAAGAGTTCTGAGAAGTTTCAACCTAGATGGTTTGAGTTATATAAAATACTCAAATCACATTCTCTGAGAATATACACATTGAAAGAATCAGAGGGACAGATCTTATATAACTTAATAAATAATTCATATCTTATAAAAGTAAAGATGTAAGACCTGAGCAGATTATAATCATTCACAGCACTATTATCAGTGTTGAAAAAGAAGAGACTTATAATTGAAAAGTCTCATGAAGTAAGAGAAATCATAGACACTTATAAATCAGATAATCTTACTTATTCTGATCTTTTCATAATTATAAGAAAAGAATGAGAAGTAATGAAGAAATTAAATGAATGTCATACTTCAATAAGTGATAAGACTGTAGCTGATTGTACAATAATATGCTATAGACAGTGAGTGTAATGCAGTAAAGAGCAGTCTTAAAGCAGCAGACTTGCATATGAGTTAGATTACAGAAGAAAAAGAGATTCAGAGTTGAATTTAACTGTTTACACTAGTTCAATTACAGAGATCACAGAGAATGAATCATCTGAAACATCTGCAGATGCATGAGACTAAGTTACCTCAATCTCTGAGAATGCTCAGAGATTGAGTGAGATTAGTTTCAATAAGCTGTTCACTGTAGTAATCTGAGCAGGTGAAGAGAGACAGTATAATATGCAAGATAGAATCACAAAAGATAAAAGTTGTTGAATCTAGTCATTAAACACTGTATTATATAGAGATCATATAAGAGTAGTGACTAGCAGACAAAGAAAAAGTGTAAGAAAAGGAAAATGAATTAGTCATTAACTGTAAGAATCAGCTGTAAAAGATAAATATTATGATATACACTCTATTCATTTTCATATATCATATATTTAATCTATTTTCAACACCACATCATCTGAAAAATGTCAAAAATAAAGGAAATCTCAAAACTTGAGATTCATAAGGAATTTAAGAGCTGCAAGCTGCTCTTATAATAATACTGTGCATGTCTCTGATTTCTCTACTACTCTGTATACAACATTAATATTGTTTATAGCAAGATTGACTGAAATGTCAATATAGAAATGTGTACACATGTGTGTAGAAAAATTGAAGAAGAGCACAGAATCTGCAGAATCAGAAGTCAGAGCAGAAAGAGTGAAGATGAAAGAAATAGAAGAAAGAGAAGATATAGAACTGAATGAACAACAGTAAAAGTCATCTGAGACTGAATACTTATAACTCAGTGTATGTATAATCTTTTCTACAGAGAAGAAAGAGAAAGTACTGAGAGAAGCTTAAGAGTGAGAGAAGATAGTCTTAGTGATATTATTATTCTTGATTAAAATGATCTCTGATGCTGGAGTAACTAAGAACTATTATTAGTATATAAAACTGTAAAAGCAGAGAGTAATAATTACTGAATGAACATCTGCTGATCTTAGAATTGTACATACAATTACAACACATATAAGACTTCTCAGAAAGAGAGAGAGAGATATAAGAGAATGCAGAAAACAGAACACAGTATATAAACAGCTTATTCTTATAATAATATCTCAGATAAGATATATGAGTCTCACATCTATGAGTGTAAAAGAGTATGATATTCATATTTCTGTTTCTGAAAACACAGATATCTTTTACCTGTATCATGAAGTCAGATGACAGATATTAGAGAATAGACTGATATAGATCTATTATTTCAAAGAAATTCATCAGAGCAGATATATCTATAATATTAAACTTTATAATTATAAAAAGTTTCTTGATATCTGTGAATGCTATAACTTCATATATAATAAAACTTATAATGATTTTTTCTAAGAATAGAAAAATCAGCATCAGAAAGAAAAGATGAAAAAGAAAAAGACTTATAATTTTAATACTGTTGAAGAAGAGAGTGATTCTCTGATATAAATGAATAATTATCTCATCATAAATATTTAAAATAAATGTAATAATCAGTGTCTATAACTGAGCTTCAGATAGTTATATTATACACAGTCTTTATATAATAAATTATTCTAGAAGTTGATAAGAAGAACAGAAGTATACACACTGAGAAATGTAATTTATTAAGTCTACACAATATCTTCTTAAAACAGGAAGAGCTGATAATGAAAGCAGAGACAGCAGAATCAGAGAGAGCAGAAGTAGCAGAAGTAAAGATCACAGAAACAGAGATAGCAGAAGTGAGAGAATCAGATACAGAGATAGATGTAGAAGATTGAGAGAGAGCAGCAGAGAAAGAAACAGAGAGAGTAGAAAGAGACATGAAAGACTCAGTTATACATAACATGAGTAATTTCTTCATTATCACATTCTTCAAGTTTTCAATCAATAATTCAATATTGAAGTGTTTACTATCATCAGCAGATGCAGATCTGTCAATGTGTGAAGATTCTATATAAATAAAAACAAACATCAGCATCTATATTTATGCAAAATCATGTCAGAAAACATGATCAGAAGCCTGCTGAGAAGAAAAATAATCAAGAGTGTATAAAAAGTTAAAGAAGATATGTTATTCATAATAGTATATTCTGATAATTGTTAGAAGATAAATAAGTTCTGATTATATTTCACAACACATTATACTTACTACTAATGAACTGTCTGATATAGACACTACAATGACACTTGTTGTGAGAATAGAGAGTCATTATCAGAAACATGTACAATATAACAGATAAACAGATAGAAAGAGTTGAACAGAAGAAGAGATAGAAATCTTGAATAAGATAATAATATTTAATGATGATAATGATGATGAAGATGATTGAAGAATGAAAAAAGTTAGTGAATAAGTGATATAATATAGTGAAAGTTTCTTTGTAAGAGTGTACACAGAATACTAGCTAAATCAGAGATAAACTATACTATTGCAAACACTAGTGACACACTAATCCACATGAAGCTAGGGTGTATGTCATGGTCATGTGAGTGTGACTGAATCTGGTGAGAGAGGATGTGGTTCAGAAGAATGTACGACCGCCGGATAATAATGCGGCCGCTTTCAAACATGCTTCCGAACACACTTACGAATGTAAAGGAGCCCTAGCGGCCACTAATTAATTTAGATAACATATATAAGAAGCCGGCGTACGCCTGTAATCGTACGCTGGCTCAAGCGAACCTTTGAATCACAGAATGATATTGAGTCTCTCACTTCAAATTCTTATACATCTGAATAATGTAAGAAATACATGATTCATATATAACTAGACTGACCGTGTGACCGTGTCTGAGACCAGGACCAGAATATTTGATGATTTCATTACCAATTCAACTGATCTCATTACACTGTTTTAACATTAGATAGTAGTTTCATACTGTTTCAGTGAGACTTACTGTCTACTCTTGTCACATTTTCCAAATGAGATCATGATTTCCACTTCTCAATTTAAATTATTTTTATTGCTTTAAATAACTTTAAATCTCATTTGAGTGTTACCAAAAAGTGTTACTTTTTAAAAAATTAAAAATAGTCTAAAAAAAACCTTAAAATGTCTAAAAATAGTAACTTTATGTCAAGAATGAGACTAAATGAGATCAAATGAGATCACTTTCTTATTTTTTCTAAGTCATGGTCTCATTTTGAGATCTGATATATAGTCACTTTGCATGTTTTTTTAATGATTAGTCTCAGTGGAATTCACACTAAGAACTGTATGAGATCAGATCAAATAAAATCAAATGTAAAATTCATGATTCTGACAGTCAGTCTAATCACTAATTCATTCTCTTCTCAATTGATTTTCAACTGACAGCCGTCAGAGATCATAGAAGAAGATAATGAACTTGAATGAGAGATTGAAAATATTCTTGATAAGAGATTTCACAGCTATAGTTAATAATATCTTGTAAAATGAGTCAGCTACAATTATTCAATCTGAACTCTGAGTTTCACATTATTTCAGACTGCAGCTCTTGACTAATAAGAATTACATATAATTAGAGAATAGAAGAACTAACATAACAGGCTGTATCTGATCATTATATAGACTATTTCTTTACACTTCAGATTTCACTGAAAGCTCTGATTCTCAGTCTTTCTCAATCATCAATTCTCAGCTAAAAATCTCACAGAATTTCTATTCTTTCACTCTGAAGTTTCATCACATATATATTATATACATGTATAAATATTTACTCTGATTACTTATTCTCATACTTTCTCTTTCTTTTCCTTCTTTAACATTTTTCACTTTGTATTATAAGATCTATATATTATACTGATTTATTCAGCGTAGATCTCTTACATTTCTGAATAAAGTTGCAGTGATTACAGTAGAGAAATAACTCTTCAGTAATTCACAATACAATCTGTTGATACTTATTTTATAGTTCATCTCAATATTTGTGTTGAGTTTTTCATAAATTTCATGACCTGGAATCAGATGTGAAGAATGAAGTGATTATTCATTATAATTGAAAGAGAGCATTCTGTGTTGAATTGTAAATAATATAGACTTTGTAATTCACAGTAATTTCTTGAAGAGTTTGTGAATCTTCAATAGAAGTAAAAGAAGTGAAAGAAGTAGACTGACTGTGTAATCATGTCTGAGATCAGAATCAGATTTTTTGATAGTCTTATTATCAATTTAACTGATTCCATTACACGGTTTTAACATTAGATAGTAGTCTCATACTGTCTCAGTGAGACTTACTGTTTACTCTTATTACATTTTTCAAATGAGATCATGATTTTCACTTCTCAATTTAAATTATTTTTATTGCTTTAAATGACTTTAAATCTTATTTGAGTGTTATCAAAAAGCATTACTTTTTAAAAAATTAAAAATAGTCTAAAAAAAACCTTAAAATGTCTAAAAATAGTAACTTTATGCTAAGAATGAGACTAAATGAGATCAAATGAGATCACTTTCTCATTTTTTTCAAGTCATGGTTTCATTTTAAGATCTCATATATAGTCACTTTGCATGTTTTTTTAATGACTAGTTTCAGTGAAATTCACATCAAGAAATGTATGAGATCAGATTAAATGAAATCAAATATGAAATTTATAGTTTCAGCAGCCAGTCTAGAAAGAAGTGAATTCAGAAGATATAATAAAGATTTAAGAAAGATAATAATTTATTTTTAATAAAGATAATT